>NC_057796.1:153391608-153434529 GCF_018294505.1 Triticum aestivum
CCGGCGCCCTTCGCCGACCCCGCCGCCCCGTCCGCCTGACGCATCCGCCGGTGCCTCCTCCCTCTCCGGCAAGAAATCCGGCGAGATCCGCTGCCGCCTTGGTTCGCGTGCCATATCCAAAGAGAGGTTGACCCCGAAATATCTTCCAAGTCCCGAAGTTTTCACAATATATTTCTCTGTTCATCGCATCATATCTCCTTGCATACTGCTCCGTTTTGCGTGCATGATATATCAAAATGTTCGTCTCGAGATGCTCTTCATTTTGTTAAATTGTGCCATGCTTGTTTGAGTCCATCTTGATGCCCAAATCTCTGGTGCAAGAGTGCTATATGTTGTTTACTGCTGTTACTTATCAGAACTTGATGTTTTGTTATTTTTGTTGCATTTGATGTGTGCATCTTGTGGGCATGAGCTCTACAGGTATTTTGATCTATGACATGCCATCTTCACAGAGGTGTATGCCATGTATTTTTGTGATCTATGTTGTGACTAGCACAAGCATGCAAACTAGGCTTCATGATGTTTCTGTTTTCAGGGACTTCAGATTTTGCCAAGTCTGTGACTGCTGTTGTTTTGTTGCCATGTATCCATGTGTCTACAGAGAGATCCATGCTTATTTTGAGTATGTTCAGTAAGGATGTTTTGTAGATATAGTTGTGCTCTATCCATCCATGCCCCGGTTTGCAATTATGGAGTGGCCTAGCATGTCTTAATCTTGCTCTACTTTTGCTATAAAATATTTCTGGCAGAATGTTAACATGTTAGTCAATTTTGCCAAGGTTGTTGTAGTTGATCCATTCATGCTATGAACTTGCTCTTTCCCTGGATAGCTTCATAAACATGCCATCTTGCTGTAGGTATGCTTGTTTTGTCATGCATTGCTTTGTGATGAGTGAATCAAGCTCACCAAGATGCTTCATATTACTGTTACTGCCATGATCTGTTTTCTGCTAAGTCTGAAACCTGTTAAAGAAACTTGCTATGTTTACATGGGTGCCATCATATCTTCTGGTCCTTTTTAGCTCATGGTCAGTAAGGGATTTTTGTTCTATGTATTTAGTAGATTCATGCCATGCCTTGTTTTGCTATGTTAAGTTCCTGTAGCATGTTTATTTCTTGCTCTGAACATTGCTACCTGATGCTGTTTCAGCCATGTTCAGTATTTTCACCAAGTCTGTGAACCTGATATCTTTTGCATTTTTGCCATGCTTGTTTGAGCCTGTTATGGTGCGATCTAGCCGTAGCTCAGTGTTCTTCTTTTGTCAAGCATCTCCTGTAGATTACTGCCATGTGCTTTGTTGCTATGTTAGGGTGCTGTAGCATAGTTACTTGATGTATTCTAAGTGCTATCTTGCTGTTAATCGCAGAATCGTGTCATTCTTGTTTTGCTTGCCATTTGCAAACCGTGCATCCGTTTCCGATGATCTTTATATCGATTTCGACCAAAATCATCTCATCTTTCCAGTGGCATACTTGGTTTGCCAAGTTACTGCCTTGTTCATCCTTTTTTCTTCCGGAGCACGCATACGCATCGCATATCATGCATGTATTGCATCATGTTGCTTGTGCATTTCCCGTGATTGATTGTGGTTCCATTGCTTGTGTTCTTGCTGTGGGTGGAGCCGGGAGACGAGTTCATGAATGAGGAACCTGTTGAGTACGCTTACGAGGATCAAGCTTTCGACAACTCTGAGAACCATGTGGGCAAGATGACCATACCCTCGAAATCACTTCTATCTTTGCTTTGATAGTTGTTCGTTCTTTTGCCATGCTGCGCTACCTACCACTTGCTATATCATGCCTCCCATATTGCCATGTCCAGCCTCTAACCATCCTTTTCCTAGCAAACCGTTGTTTGGCTAAGTTACCGCTTTTGCTCAGCCCTTCTTATAGCGTTGCTAGTTGCAGGTGAAGTTGAAGTTGGTTCCATGTTGGAACATGCATATTTTGGCATATCACAATATCTCTGATTTAATTAATGCATCTATATATTTGGTAAAGGGAGGAAGGCTCGGCCTTATGCCTGGTGTTTTGTTCCACTCTTGCCTCCCTAGTTTCCGTCATACCGGTATTATGTTCCTTGAGTTTGCGTTCCTTACGCGGTTGGGTGATTTATGGGACCCGCTTGACAGTTCGCCTTGAATAAAACTCCTCCAGCAAGGCCCAACCTTGGTTTTACCATTTGCCTACCTAAGCCTTTTTCCCTTGGGTTTTGCAAGCCCAAGGGTCATCTTTATTTTAACCCCCCCGGGGCCAGTGCTCCTTCGAGTGTTGGTCCGAACCAAGTAGACTGCGGGGCCACCTCGGGGAAACTTGAGGCCTGGTTTTACTCGTAGGATGTCTCATCCGTTGTGCCGTGAGAACGAGATATGTGCAGCTCCTATCAGGATTTGTCGGCACATCGGGCGGCTTTGCTGGTCTTGCTTTACCATTGTCGAAATGTCTTGTAAACCGGGATTCCGAGACTGATCGGGTCTTCCCGGGAGAAGGTTTATCCTTCGTTGACCGTGAGAGCTTATAATGGGCTAAGTTGGGACACCCCTGCAGGGTATTATCTTTCGAAAGCCGTGCCCGCGGTTATGAGGCAGATGGGAATTTGTTAATGTCTGGTTGTAGAGAACTTGACACTTGACTTAATTAAAATATATCAACCGTGTGTGTAGCCGTGATGGTCTCTTTTCGGCGGAGTCCGGGAAGTGAACACGGTTTGACTTATGCATGAACGTAAGTAGTTTCAGGATCACTTCTTGATCATTTCTAGCTTCGCGACCGTTGCGTTGCTTCTCTTCTCGTTCTCTTCTACGTATGTTAGCCACTATATATGCTTAGTGCCTGCTACAGCTCCACCTCATTACACCATCCTTTCCTATAAGCTTAAGTAGTCTTGATCTCGCGGGTGTGAGATTGTTGAGTTCTCGTGACTCACAGATTCTACCAAAATAGTTGCAGGTGCCGACGATACCAGTGCAGATGACGCAACCGAGCTCAAGTGGGAGTTCGACGAGGAACGTGGTCGTTACTATGTTTCGTTTCCTGATGATCAGTAGTGGAGCCCAGTTGGGACGATCGGGGACCTAGCATTTGGGGTTATCTTATATTTCATTTGGATTTGACCGTAGTCGGTCTATGTGTGGATTTTGGATGATGTATGAATTAATTTATGTATTGTGTGAAGTGGCGATTGTAAGCCAACTCTCGTTATCCCATTCTTGTTCATTACATGGGATTGTGTGAAGATGACCCTTCTTGCGACAAAACCACAATGCGGTTATGCCTCTAAGTCGTGCCTCGACACGTGGGAGATATAGCCGCATCATGGGCATTACACCACCGAGGTGGGCAGAACCCAACAGGGCGCGCCCTAGTGGGTTGTGCCCCCCTCGGGGCACCCCCCAGGTACTTCTTTGGCCCAAGTTGTTCCTTCTGGTCCATAAAATTCTCCAAAAAGTTTCACTGCGTTTGGACTCCGTTTGGTACTTCTATTCTGCGATGTCAAAACAAGGAAAAGACAGCAACTGGCACTGGGCACTATGTCAATAGGTTAGTTCCAACAAATGATATAAATTTGCTATGAAATGATTGTAAAACATCCAAGAATGATAATATAACAGCATGGAACAAGCAAAAAATTATAGATACGTTGGAGACGTATCATTGTCCAACAGTAATTTTTTTACCCACCGTATGCTATTTTTATGAGAGAGATGCCTCTATTGAAAGCAATGTCCCCCAGGTCTATTTTAATCACAGTACAAAAACCAAAAATACCTTGCTGAAATTTATTTACTTCTATTTTACTTTGCAATTTATCTATCACCTACTATCAGATTTGATCATTGGAATTAACAAGTACAAGGGGGTTGACAACCCTCTTGCCCGTGTTGGGTGCGAGTATTTGTTCTTGTGTGTGTAGGTACTCTCGATGGTTGTTTTCTTGGATCTCCTATTGGTTCGATAACCTTGGTTCTCTACTGAAGTAAATACTATATGCTACTATATTGCTTCACCCTTCCTCTTCGGGGAAAATCCCAACGCACCTCACAAGTAGCAGGGAGAATTTCTGGCGCCGTTGCCATGGAGATATCATCAAACAACTCAAAGATCCTTAATACACATTACCATTTACTTGTTCTACTTTCTATTTGCCTTTATAAGTTTCACAAAAATATAAAAATAAAAAGTATTTTATTTTGCCTGCTTGCTTGAATTGCCATTGTCTCAAGAGAAAGTTAATGTTGCTCCTGCCACTAGTACGGAACCTGATGATCATCAAGCCGTGTTACTAAAACTTGTAAGAGATGAAAACCCTAAAAGAAGTTTTGATGAGGTTGCTAATGATAAAGTTCATAAAGAAGTATTTTATAATCTTGCTGATGATGATCCTAGTAGTAAAGATGAAACCACTATCATGCATACAAAGAGACTCCAATTAGGTAGTGGTGATATTATTTGGAGTAGTATTATTCAAGATTTGTTTACTTGTGCTTGTTCTTTACCTATGATAGCACGATCTATTCTCACTAGAGCCACTAGTTTTGCGGATGCCATATCATTACTCATAGTAGAACTTGAAAGACAATTTGTACATATGCATCCTGCTATACAAAGAGTGTTACTAGTATTCTCCAATATTGATGATCATTTAGTTAAACGTTTGGCTACAATATTTGTAGTTCATGAATCTGATCACTTAATGAAAGAGGCAATAGAGATAGTTGCTTACTACCGAATAAGTAGTGAATGCCCACCTATAGAATAAATCCTTTATGATCAAGATGAGATGAGAAGACTAAAATTTACGTAGTATACTTCTTATAATGAGAATCTTAGGAAAATGTTTCTCCAACATGATCTGATTGAAAAAGTTTCTGAAAATAATGATAATTTCTCTATAGGAAATTTGGGGCTAGGTTGTGTACTTAAGGAAAAGCTACGAGAATACCTTCGTAGAAACTTATATAATGAAGAGATAACTATCACTTATGAGGGGCTAAAGGAGGAACCTCCTCCTCTCAAACTTGATCTCACGGATTCAGATCCAATCAATGTTAGCCCTTTCAATTATTTTTGCTTGCCTATTAGAAAACTTGCTGATGAGAGAAGGGAGTATGAGATGAACATGAATGATCTCCCTTATGGATATAATAATACTTGAAATTATGCATTATGCCTAGCTACGGGCATAAAACGATAGCGCTTGTGGGGAGGCAACCCAATATTATCTTAAAATTTGCTTTTTATTTATGTTTTCGCGTGATGACATGATTATTCCTACTGTAATGATTGTGTTTTAATCTTTTAGTTAGTGTTTGTGCCAAGTAAAGCCTTTGGAATGATTTGGATGATAGTTGAATTGATTCTGTGCAAAAACACAAACTTTTCTGCCTAGTGCTAGAATTTTCATTTTTTACAGGACATGATAAAATTCTGATTTTTTGTCAAAGTATTAAGATACGATTTTTTTGCGTTTTCATAATTTTTTAGATTTTTTTCAGGTACATAAGTATAATTTTTGTTCAGATCATTACAGATTGTTCTGTTTTAGACAAGTTCTATTTTTTATTGCATAGTGTGCTTATTTTATGATGTTATGGATTATATCTGGAGGTATAAGTCATGGAGAAGTTAGAGTACAGTAGCTATTATACAAGAATAATTATGAATGGGTTTACAACAGTACCTAAGTTTATGGTTTACCGATTATACTAACAGATCTCACGAAGTTTCTGTTGAGTTTTGTGTGCTCACGTTTTCATGTTTTGGGTGAGATCACAATGATTGATGGAATAAGTAGCACCAAGACCCTAAGCTTGGGGATGACCAAGGCACCCCAAGGTAATATTCAAGGAAGACCCACACGTCTAGGCTTGGGGATACCCCGGATGGTATCCCCTCTGTCGTGGGAGAGCACAATCACCTATGGGGCCATGAGCCCCTTTGTGGTTCGGCAAGGGGGAGGTTGATGTCTACTACACAACTTTATCCTTGTAGACACGTGTTGGGCCTCCAAGCACAGAGTTTTGTAGGACAGTAGCAATTTTCCCTCAAGTGGATGACCTAAGGTTAATCAATCCGTGGGAGGCGTAGGATGAAGATGGTCTCTCTCAAATGACCCTGCAATCAAATACAAGAAATCTCTTGTGTCCCCAACACACCCAATACAATGGAAATTTGTATATGTGCACTAGTTCGGCGAAGAGATGGTGATAAAAGTGTAATATCGATGGTAGAAATATATTTTTATAATCTGAATAAATAAAAACAGCAAGGTAGCAAATAGTAAACGGGCACAAAAAGGTATTGCAATGCTTGAAAATGAGGCCTAGGGTCCTAGTGCATCTCTCAACAGTGCTAATATAATTGGATCATATAACCACCCCTCAAAGTGCAATGAAGAATCACTCGAAAGTTCCTATCTAGCGGAGAACATAAGAAGAAATCATTAGTAGGGTACGAAACCACCTCGAAGCTATTCCTTCCGATCGATCTATCCAAGAGTTCGTACTAAAATAACACCAAATAATTTTAGATTCATAATACACAATCCAACACAAAGAACTTCAAAGAGTGCCCCAAGATTTTTACCAGAGAAACAAAAGACGAGAACATGCATCAACCCCTATGCATAGATTACCCCAATGTCACCGCGGGAATCCGCAAGTTGAGTGCCAAAACATATATCAAGTGAATCAATTTGATACCCCATTGTCACCACGAGTATTCATATGCAAGACATATATCAAGTGCTCTGAAATCTATAAAAGTATTCAATCCGATAACAACGAAATCTCATAGGGACAAACTCGATTCATCACAACAAGATAGAGAGGGGAAAACACCATATGATTCGACTATATTAATCAAGCCCGCGATACATAAAGATCATGACATCTCAAGAACACAAGAGAGAGAGAGAGATTAAACACATAGCTACTGGTACAAAGCCTCAACCCTGAGTGTGGACTACTCCCTCCTCATCGTGGTGGCCGCTGGGATGATGAAGATGGCCACCGGAGATGATTCCCCCCTCCGGCAGGATGACGAAACGGGGTCTAGATTGGTTTTCGGTGGCTACAGAGCCTTGCGGCGGTGGAACTTCTGATCTAGTTTAACCCCGAGGGTTTTCAGAATATTTGGGAATTTATAGGGTAAAGAGGGGGTGCGGGAGGCCACCGAGGTGGGCACAACCCACCTCGATGCGCCTGGGCCCCCAGGCGTGCCCTGGTGTGTTGTGCCCCCTCTGGGCACCCCCATGTGCTGCTCTGGCCCATCGGGAGTCTTTTGGTCCATAAAAATCCTCAAAAAGTTTCGCGGTGTTTGGACTCCTTTTGATATTGATTTCCTGCGATGTAAAAAACAAGCAAAAAACAACAACTGGCACTGGGTCAATAGGTTAGTCCAAAAAAATGATATAAAGTTGCTATAAAATGGTTGTAAAACATCCGAAAATGATAATAAAACAACATGAATACTTCATAAATTATAGATACGTTGGAGATGTATCAACATCCCCAAGCTTAATTTCTACTCGTCCTCGAGTAGGTAAATGATAAAAGAAATAATTTATGAAGTTTGAATGCTAGCAAACTATATAAGTTTGATCCATGATAATTTCAATCACTTTCCTAGCATCATAACAACAACTCTTTCTTATAAAATTTCTCATGTTTAAAGTAGCAACAAACTCACATGTTAAGGTTCAAACAATGAATTCTCTTGAAACTCAACAACCAATGTTTTCAGTCACCAAGCAATTGTAATTCAACTTATTCAACAGAGTTTAAGTAAGATCTCCACATACGCAACCATCATATAGTATTCTATGATTTCTAACACTCAACCAATTTACATGTTAAGGTTCAAACAATGAATTCTCTTGAAACTCAACAACCTATGTTCTCAGTCACCAAGCAATTGTAACTCAACTTATTCAATAGAGTTTAAGTAAGAGCTCCACATACTCAACCATCATATAGTCTTCTATGATTGCTAACACTCACCACATACACATGAGCAAAATGTTTCAACCGGACACATAGAAAGATAGGGGCTTATAATGTTTTTGACTGGTGACTGTAGGGTAAACCCCCCACAACATTTCAAAACTTATTCATATAAAAAAGTTACAATGTATAGGGATTACAAAGGGTAATCAAAAAAGTAATAAAGAAAAGAAAACACTGAGAAAACTAGAGTACAAAACCTCAAGGAGGCAAAAAGGAAATCCATCTTAAAAGCTCCTCTTTGAAATGATGCTTAACTCTATGCTGCATGAGAGAGATATCATGGATGAAAGCACTTCTCCACTTATTAAAGCTCTGCCTTTCATGCCTAAACACCTTTGCATTTCTGATTATCCAAATGTTCCAGCAAGCAACAAAAACAACCTCAGTAAAGAAAAGTTTAGCAAAATCTTGCTTAGCCTGCATAACAATGGTGGCCATATCATCCCCAGGTGGCTAGGAGATTTGGAGATAATTCCAAACTCTCACACTAAAATTGCATTGGAAGAATAAATGATCCCTGGTCTCACGTGTCAACAAAGGGCACAAAGCACAATTGACTCCATCATCCAAGTGCCTGTGTCTTCTTTCAACCATATCCTTAGTGTTGAGCCTGTCCATAATTAACATCCAGGCAAACACCTTGATTTCATTGTGCAGGAAGATCTCCAAATCCATAAAAGAAGAGGGTTGAAAGACATGGTGGAGTGCATGAAAGAATAAAACGACTTGGGCTTGAAAGCATTACAAGTCCCCTGCCAGTAACAAATATCATTTTCACCCATATCTCTGTTGCAATTAGCCATCATGTTCTGAACTGACAGATATTCCTGATATGCATGCGCAGAGAGAGGAAGATGAAACATCTGGTTTATATCCTAAGATTGAAAAGCCTCAAACACTGATATCCAGGGATTTTTCACATAGGAAAAAGCCGGGGGAACCTTGACTGCAAGGGAGCTTGTCGGATCTCGGGTTCCGGCAAAACCCTCAAGGTTCGAACTTTGGGGTGCGCGCGAAGATCTCTCCCTCACAGATCACACCCTCACACACTTCAGGATCTCTAGGCTAGCTCGACGAACACGCAACACAAGGGACACAAGATTTATACTGGTTCGGGCCACCGTTGTGGTGTAATACCCTACTCTAGTGTGGTGGTGGTGGATTGCCTCTTGGGCTAGGGATGAACGGTACAAGGGGAAGAACAGCCTCCTGAGGAGACGTGTTCTTGTGTGTGGTGAACTTGAGGGTGTGAGGATCCGCACTCGTTGCCTCCTACTGTGGTGGCTAGTCCTATTTATAGAGGCCCTGGTCCTCTTCCCAAATATTGAGCGGGAAGGGATGCCACAATGGCCAATTTGAAAGGGGACAACTACTACAGCTTATCCTAACAAAAGTAGTCTTCGCCTGCCAAAGGCTCTGGTGCTGACGCCGTCTTGGGCTCCACGGTGTCCTCCGTCCTGCCGTCCTGCTGGTCTTGGTCTCGTTGCACCGATGCGGAAACCTTTGCCTGATGGCTGGGAACTCCTCGCCTGCGCTTGCCTCCTTAGCACCAAAGAGGAAACAAGGACACTGCGCGCTGGTGCCCGCCTGGTCTCGATCGTCATGACTCTCGTCATGAGAACCTAACGAGGTATGCCTTGCCTTGATCTCTCCGCCCCTCGCGAGCCGGCCCGATGAGGCTGCTCCCGAGGAGGTCTTGTGTCATCCGTCTCACGAGGCTTGGCCCCTCGCGAGGGTCTTGAGTGCTCGTTGGTGAAGATGGGCCGTATGGGCCCACTCGCAGAGCCACGCCGTGGGCCGCAGGCAGGCAAGTTTGGGCAACACCGTTCCCAGAACGCCGACAGAGTCACAGAGTCACCAATCTTCCACTTGTGAGACCAAAACGGAGCTGAATTTCCAGAGTTAACTTGGACCCATGTTGTGCTCCTGAAATGATCAATCACCTTACAAATATCCTTCCACCAGAAAGACCCACAAGATGTTGTCCCCTGGGGTACACCAGCATGGTAATATGTATCCCAAATAAGAGAGACCCATGGCAAATCCACCTTATTTAGGAATTTATTCATATGCTTGAGCAAGAGGGCTATGTTCTGTACACCAAGATTAAGAATACCCAGGCCCCCTTTGCTTTCTGGCCTACAAATTAGATCCCAAGCTGCCAAGGAAGGAGAAGGTTCATCTCTATGTTTCCTCCATAAGCACTGTCTTTGTATTCTCTCTAGTTGCTTTAAAATCCCAATGGGAGCTAGCAAACTGCCAAGATAGAAGATGGGCATGGATGACAATGCAGAGTTCAAAAACTGTAACCTTTCTCCTTGATTAAAGAAAGAAGAGCTAGCTGTCATTCTCCTCTCCATGCAATCAACCAGAGGCATAAAATCACCATCTTGGGTCTAGTAGTGCCTACAGGCAGGCCTAAATATGCGAAGGGCATCTTCCCTACCTGGCATCCAAAAGCAGCAGCCAAACCAGTGGTAATATCCTCGTCTACATTAATGGGCACCATAGAGGATTTGTGGTAGTTTACCACTAGACCAGTGGAAGTTGAAAAAACTTGAAGCATATCCTTGAGGGCAAATAACTGAATTTTGTCTGCTGGAAGTATGATAAGAGTATCATCAGCTGTCAGGACCCCGAGTCCAAGTCACATCGATCTAGCCGGTAACACCTCATATCACTTTGCGGCCTCACGCACGGTATTCCCACGGGTGTCGCCTTACCATGGCCCGGGACCGTTGCGCCTTTTGGTTCACGTATATGATAGTGTCGCTAGCATCCATATGACAGAGAACCCGGGCCGACATGACTAGTCGTGAACCCAAAGTGGCACTAACTTACGGGGACAGGCATACATGAATCAACATCGAGCATGTTGGTCAGCAGCGTGCGAATCCGGGCTGTAGCACTGGGCTAACAGGACTCCAGTGAACCGGGCTGTAGCAGGCTAGGCAGGACTCCGGATGTCACCGCGTGACATTTCCCCGAAGGGACAGACACAGGAACGAAGTGAATCACATGCCGGCCAGTCAAGTGTTCCGGAGCAGTAGTGCTGGGCTAGCAGGACTCCGGTGAACCGGGCTGTAGCGGACTACTATGGCTCATGAAAGCACAAGACTACATTTCCCCATAAGTGAGGCTACCAAGGATAACCAACTAGGTTGTCGGATCCCACACATATCAAGCATTTGAATCATACACACAATATGCTCGATATGTGTAAATACAACATGGCATCACAACAAAACTCTACGACTCAAAGTATTTATTCATTAGGCTCCGAGGAGCCAAGTATTACAAACATGGGTCTCATGACCCAACATACAGAGCATACAAGCAACAAGCACAAGCGGAAGCTTAACTTGTCTGAGTACAGACAACTACAAATGAAAAGGCTGAGAAGCCTGACTATCTAGAAGACCCTGCCGGGGGCACAAGATCGTAGCTGAGGTAACAAGCTAAACGTCGAAGTCCACGCGGAACTACTAGTGAGACTGGGGTCTCTCTGCAAAAACATAAAATAGGCAAACGTGAGTACAAATGTTCCCAACAAGACTTACATCAGAACTAGCTACATATGCATCAGTATCAACAAAGGGGGTGGTGGAGTTTGACAACAGCAAGCCAGCTTTGACTCAGTGGCTATCCCAGACTATAACTGCAAGTAACTCTTTTGTGGTGGCGCACACGAGTCCACATATTCACCATATCAATACACCACTATGGATCCGCTTCCGTCTCCCTACGAGAAGGTCATCCATAGCACTCACGCTTATCTTGCGAGTTTTAGAGTATCCACTTTCACTTGTCTATGAACTGTTATAGGCAACCCAGAAGTCCTTTACCGCGGACACAGCTATTCGAATAGATCATTATAACCCTGCAGGGGTGTACTTCTTCAGACATGTTTCCACCACTTAGCGTCTGCACACGACATGTGCTCGGCAGACTTCAAGCGAAATTCGACGTGTGTGTAGACCACGACCTGACTAACCACACAAGTCTCTAGTCCAGGTTTATCGCCTATTCGGGTTCCATCCGCGAGGAGATCCAGTCGGAGTTTCGCTCACAGCCCCAAACAATGTGTGTAGGGTTCCCGAGACACCAAACGGGCGCTCGGTACACCATGCCACGTGCCTACCGCATCACAGCCCACCCCTCGGGTCAGCGCTGCGCACGGCCTCCAGCATACTACAAACACCAGAATCTACTTGCAACTCCTGGACAGAGGACAAGGGGGTTAATAAGTCGAGCGGGGTCATATTTCAGGGCCCAACGTGTGGTAGTAGCTGTTCATGGATCACAAACACAGAACTCAGTTCCTGAGGACGGCTGCAATGAGACAACCCACCATGTACTCCTACATGGCCTCTCACCGCTACCTTTACCAAATCGTGTTCACACACTTAGCTCACATAGTAGGACATGTTCATCACCATTCTAATTCATCCCCGATGAATCAGACCTGACTCAACTCTAAGCAGTAGCAGGCATGACAAACAAGCATGAATGAGTAGGCACATCAGGGCTCAAACAACTCCAACTCATGCTAGTGGGTTTCATCTATTTACTGTGGCAATGACAGGGCATACAGAGGATAAGGGGTTCAACTACCGCAGCAAGTAACAGATGAATCGTTGTTGTCCTAATACAGTAAAAGAGAGCAGGAGCGAGAGAGTGGGATTGTATCGGAATGAACAAGGGGGTTTTGCTTGCCTGGCACTTCTGAAGATAGTATAGCTCTTCATCGATGTCATCGAACTCATCGTCGGAACCACGTCTACTGAGAGGGGACAAATACTGGCAAACAGAGAAGAAACACAATCAATGCAATGCACAATATGATGCATGATCATGACATGGAAAAATGGGTGTGTTGGGCTAATGCAATTACAACCAGATGGGTTTGAGCCATTTTGAACCAAAGGTTCAAAGTTCAAACTCATGTGTGATCTTAAATAGTAACTTATCATGTTTTGCACTAAACAGCAAGTTAACTTGTTTAAACATTCATGAAACCAGTACAAATGGATAGATTGGATTTTTCTGATCATTTTTCATATATAACACTTTGCATTTGGAGTTACAGATTAATTTCTATGATTTTTAGAAGTTTGCACTATTTTCTGGAATTTCCTGAATAAGAATAAATCCAGAAAAAGGTTAACTGCATCAGCATGACGTCGGGGTGACGTATTCAGGTCAAAGGCGCCAGCCCAGGTCAAACCTGACGGTTGGGACCCACATGTCAGTGTAACAACTAACTAACAGAGTAGTTAGTGTTACGTTAGTACTAACCTAGGTTAATTAGGGCCCGGGCGTACTGGTCAGTGTCTAAACTAACCCTCAGGGTTAATTAGCACTAATCTAAATCAAAATAAAGATTAACGGGGCCGGGCACGCACGTCAGTGACCCTGGGGGGTCAAACACCAGGTCAAACAAGTCAACCTCGCCGGACTTGGTCCACGGCTCGTCGCCGGCGACGCCAGAGACGGCGGAGGTGCTCGGAATCGCAGCTCGGGCGACCAAATGAGCGGCGAAGAGGCTCTACGGGAAGTTGACGATCGCGCGCATCTAACGAGGCAAGCAGGAGCAGCTGGGGTGGACCGAGCTTGTCGGAAGCGAGCTCGCGGCGGCGGCCGGAGTTCGGCCAACGGCGTTTGCGCGTTGCGGGGCATGTCCGGAGCCTTGGATGGTCGTGATCGACTCGCGGGAGTGCAGCGAGTGCATCGGTGGGCTCGGACACGTGCTTGCACGGCCATAGTCGCGGTGGCGACATGACCAGTGGCGAGGAGCTGTCGGCTCCGACGGCCACGGTGGTTAGAAGGCGCGGACGAGCATGGGGAGAGAGGGGAAAGGGCAGGGGCTCACGGTGAATCCAGCAGGGGCGACAGCGAGGCCGGGGAGGGGCTGGAGCTCACGAATCCCCGGTGAGTTTGCCGGCGGTCAGAGGTTGAAGATGAGGTCGGGGACGACGTTGCAGGGCTTCCGGCGGGGCGTAGCTCGGCGGGAAGGAAGAGGGGGTCGAGGCGGAGCTTCTGAGCGCTTCGGCGAGGCGTGGGGTGGCCCGTGGCCATGGCTACGGCGAGCGGCAGCTGCGGCTGTGATCGGGTGGGTGCGCGCGAGAGGGACAGGGGAGAGGATGAGCATGGGGGCGAGGAGTGAGAGGGCCTGGGGTGTGCATGGCATCTCCAGCCAGGTCCAGGCGGTCGGCAGCAAGCAGGAGGAGGCGTGGCGAGCTCGGCGGTGTCGCGGTGTCCCTCCTCTGCCTACTGGTAGAGGTAGGCGATGACTGGCACCAGGCCAGTGGGCTGGGCCGTGCTGGGCCAGGCCAGGTAAGCGCCAGGTAAGGTATCTTTTCTCTCTCTGCTTTTCCTATTTTAGTTTCTGTTTTCTATTATTCTGTTGTCTTTAGGGCTTATTAAAAAATACTTAAACAGATCCAAAAATCATGAAACTGCTCAATGCCATTGTTTGGAATATAGCCAACAGCAAACATTTTAGTTTATGATTACTTGAGCATTTAAAATATTTAATAGCATTTATATGCCCAAATGCAAATACTATATGATTTAATTCAGAGCCCAAATATGTCATGGAAAAATGTGCAACACCTCTGGTTATCGCTTCTAGCATTTTCCAGAAATGATGAACATTTTTGAAAGCCATTTGGATTCACTGAGAATATTTTAGTTGAACCTAGTGAATTCCTTTGATGCTAGGGTTTAAACAATCCCCATTTCAAATTCATTTGAAACTTAAACATGATGACACTCATGAGGCTAGCCTAGTGCATTGCCAGAAGCTAGGGATGTGACAACTCACCCCCACTAAACAAGAATCTTGTCCCGAGATTCAAGCGTAGGGTAAGATGGAAGGGGGAACGCAAACTAACACAATCTTCATGATCCAGGTTGCACTTCATAAGAACGTTGATTCGATCATGATCTTTGTCTCGATGTCATGCTCTGAGAACTTCATCGAACACGACGATGACAGAAAGAAATTCTACGGAACTTATCTCCTCAAAGATCGAGCAACTGACGATCAGCTCATGTAATGAGACATAACATCTCTTGAGCTAAGACACGATACACACATCAAGAAAGATGGAAATGAGCATATGACAAGGTTTAAATAAGTAGCGGAATTTCCACACTTAAGAGGGTGGTGAACGGTGTCAACGTAGTAAGGAGTTGGTTGCCCTTCAAAACAAACGGGGCACCTTTGGGAAGATGACTGGTACAATTATTCCCTTAAGCGGCAAAAAGAATTACTTTTCATACATCGATCATATAAACTCTCTATACCAACCTAAGGCGGAGTTCGAGAGAACGACATACTCGGGCTAGAATGGATGATGTGGACTACCTTGTTGAAGACAACACGATGGATGATTTGCTTATCATCGGAAATGGATGGGACCCATGGTAGGACCACTTTTGAAGATGATCCTGAACAGCAATTACTGAGGGAGCAACCCATGGGAAATTGGCACAACGGCGCTGCAAGCTGGGAACAAAATGCAAATGTTGGGAATGTTCCAACCATCATATCTGCCTGAGATTCAGATCTGGTTAGAAAACAGGATACTTCAGACTCACATGTCTGAAAGGAAGAGTTGCAACACAAATCAACGAGATAACGTTGCGAGACTCCCGGGAGATGAACTACGATAGCAAGCTCCAAAACATGAGCGGGTTTTGCTACAACATGTGAACACGCTGTCCCAGACAAGCATGACCACATAGTAGTCTTATAATAAAAATACTACCGGGTTCTGGTTGGGAACCATCATCGAGGATAACGGAATCTTGTGCATGATCGAGAATTAGCACAACACGCTCCTTTTCCTTGAAGCTAGGAACACATATGGAGTGGAGGCGGCCAACCTATCAAACCATAGAGCACTTCGCACGTGCATGACTGACTTGGGATGATTCCAAAGGAAGCAAAAACAAGCCCCCTCGAATTCACGGCGGCAACTTGCATCGATTGCACATGAACTAGAGGAAGTCACTTCTTTCATCCAAACATATGCTTCATGACCTAGCATGCAGAAATTCTTTCAAAAGTTTCCAACACTAGCTTAATGTTCAACATGAATCATGGAGGAGATAAAGACGTTGTCGATAGGCTCAACAACAACTCATCAGAATTTCCATATCACTGGACTTCCACCATCATGAGAACACAGTGATAGCGTTGGTCAGACCAAAAGATGTAATGGTGTATGCTCGAGGGATCAACCACGAGTAGGATAAAATTACGAACATCGTTGGTTCTCATTTGACTTGACGATAGCCCATACTCAAGTCAAAGTTTTGACAAGGCAATAGATCCAACAACTGATCAGGAGGACCAATCGATGGAGATATTATCTTTCTTCAACACACACACACACTCACACACAAAAAGATATCCCTTAACATGAACTAAGTCAGACAAGCTTTTATCTTCCAACTCTCCAAGTTGTTGTTTAGCTTAACCAACTAGCTCAGGGATATCCAACACAAATTCTTGGAGAATGGCTGGTTTAGAGGAAAACCAACTTGATCACGAGCTCAACATAACCGTCAGGGAACAACCTGGTAATACTTCCGAGAAGATATTCGGAAAATCACAAACCACCAATATGTTACTAAGCTCGAGAACAACCTTGCTTTTCAGGGCAAGATGATATGATCAAAAGAGTGAGGGATTGACACAATCCTAACTCATTGATCGAGGAGTGCACCAGAAATAAGGACTAGGTAGCACGATCAATCTTAGGATGATGATTTAATAACCAACACGCGAAGAATGAGAATATTGTCCATTAACTACCAAGCAACGAAGTTGCTAGGAGTATTGATTTCACACATCACGATTCACTTGCCGGCATTCCGGTTACAACAGCACGGAACCGAGGAATGAACAATGATGGCAAGAAGTATCACTAAATCAAGAATTCATAAGAGGTGGTGCAATTCTCATGAAATTCTTGATAAGAAAGAAGGTGACACTCCACGGTAGAACAGAGCAAAAGCTAGATTGGCATTTAGATCTGTGGATTACAACTGCTTTGACCCAATCCTAGAAATGGATAAGGTACTGGAGTTTGTTTCTCCTAGTCATTCCAGAATAGAATGGCTTGACGGACCACAAGAATAATAGGCATTGATGAGCACGAATGCATACATACTCCTGACTATCAATTGATAGACGAAGGTTAGAAACAACTAAGGAGGGACAACTCAAGGAACATACGGTTTTCTGAGTGGTGGGTGCATAGATTAGCATGTCGAACGAGTTCAACATATTTCTTCCAGATAACCCATGCAGAAAGGTAGAACTGGCAGAGTCACAACATAGAATCGAGAACTCATCAAGAGCACTCTGGTTGTGATCTTTCGGTTAAAAGAGGAACTTCTGCATAAGTAGTTCATGGTATTTGGAAGAAGGAAATACCATGGACCTCGAGGACTATCGCAAAGGTTACTAATATCCTAAAGGAACTAGCAAACACTACCAACAGGAAGTAAGTAGAGTGAATCTTGGGTTCAAGAACCCACCATAGAATGCCTACTAACTAAATGGCATCACGGGATGCTTTCAAGAATAATGGCCAGAATCATCACACAGGGAACACAAAACATGGCTAGTTTACTAAGTAATCTTCTAAGACACCTAGGGTCGTAATAATAACTCCAACATATATGTCGAGGCAATAGAATACCTCAACTCAGCAATTAGTGTGATTAACCTGGCCCAAAAGAACAACAAAACCAGAGGGAAAGGATTTAGCAAATGCATCAGATGGTTTAGAAATCTGGAATGACTCGGACAGAATAACGGCTGTAAATGCTCAAAAATATTTGAGACATCCCGCGAAATGGTGGCATAACCACTCAACATCACAATATCAATGTTCTGAGATCAACTACGAACACATGGAAGTACTAGAAACTGAACTGGGGCTTGAATCCATCAATCCTACGAGTCTACGGATTAGTAACACGTCATCCTGATGATAGATGAGAAGGACTAGTTCTAAATCCCCGTAGAAGAGAAGAGATTGACTCAGATCAGAAGGCCATGAGGTATAAGGAGTAAAAAGAGCCTTACGTTCCCTTCCACAATCAATTCCCTTATATAGCTAAAGCATTTCTAGACTCAACTTCGACCAGTTTGGCTTGGTAATCCTACAGGCAGTCAGGCTCTGATACCAACGCTGTCAGGAGCCTGATTCGAAGTCACATTGAACTAGCAGGTAACACCTCATATCACTTTGCGGCCTCACGCACGGTATTCCCACGAGTGTCGCCTTACCATGGCCCGGGACCGTTTGCGCCTTTTGGCTCACGTATATGATAGTGTCGCTAGCATCCATATGACACAGAACCCGGGCCGACATGACTAGTCGTGAAGCCAAAGTGGCACTAACTTATGGGGACAGGCATACATGAATCAACATCGAGCATGTCGGTCAGCAACGTGCGAATCCGGACTGTAGCACTAGGCTAACAGGACTCCGGTGAACCGGGCTGTATCAGGCTAGGTAGGACTCCGGATGTCACCGCGTGACATTTCCCCGAAGGGACAAACACAGGAACAAAGTGAATCACATGCCGGCTAGTCAAGTGTTCCGGAGCAGTAGTGCTGGGCTAGCAGGACTCCGGTGAACCGGGCTGTAGCGGACTACTATGGCTCATGGAAGCACAAGACTACATTTCCCCAAAAGTGAGGCTACCAACGATAAACAACTAGGTTGTCGGATCCCACACATACCAAGCATTTCAATCATACACACAACATGCTTGATATGTGTAAATACAACATGGCATCACAACGAAACTCTATGACTCAAAGTATTTATTCATTAGGCTCCGAAGAGCCAAGTATTACAAACATGGGTCTCATGACTCAACATACAGAGCATACAAGCAACAAGCACAAGCGGAAGCTTAACTTGTCTGAGTACAAACAACTACAAATGAAAAGGCTGAGAAGCCCGACTATCTACAAGACCCTGCTGGGGGCACAAGATCGTAGCTGAGGTAACAAGTTAAATGTCGAAGTCCACACGGAACTACTAGTGAGACTGGGGTCTCTCTGCAAAAACATAAAATAGGCAAACGTGAGTACAAATGTACCCAACAAGACTTACATCAGAACTAGCTACATATGCATCAGTATCAACAAAGGGGGTGGTGGAGTTTGACAGCAGCAAGCCAGCTTTGACTCAGTGGCTATCCTAGACTATGACTGCAAGTAACTCTTTTGCGGTGGCGCACACGAGTCCACATATTCACCATATCAATACACCACTATGTTTCCGCTTCCGTCTCCCTACGAGAAGGCCATCCATAGCACTCACGCTTATCTTGTGAGTTTTAGAGTATCCACTTTCACTTTGTCGATGAACTGTTATAGGCAACCCAGAAGTCATTTACCGCGGACATGACTATTCGAATAGATCATTATAACCCTGTAGGGGTGTACTTCTTCACACATGTTTCCACCACTTAGCGTCTGCACACGACATGTGCTCGGCAGACTTCAAGCGAAAGCTGACGTGGGTGTAGACCACGACCTGACTAACCACACAAGTCTCTAGTCCAGGTTTATGGCCTATTCGGGTTCCATCTGCGAGGAGATCTGGCCGGAGTTTCGCTCACAGCCCCAAACGATGTGTGCAGGGTTCCCGAGACACCAAATGGGTGCTCGGTACACCATGCCACGTGCCTACCGCATCACAGCCCACCCCTCGGGTCAGTGCTGCGCACGGCCTCCAGCATACTACAAACACCAGAAACTACTAGCAACTCCTGGACAGAGGACAAGGGGGGTTAATAAGTCGAGCGGGGTCATATTTCAGGGCCCAACGTGTGGTAGTAGCTGTTCATGGATCACAAACACATAACTCAGTTCCTGAGGACGGCTGCAATGAGACAACCCACCATGTACTCCTACATGGCCTCTCACCGCCACCTTTACCAAATCGTGTTCACACACTTAGCTCACACAGTAGGACATGTTCATCACCATTCCAATTCATCCCCGATGAATCAGACCTGACTCAACTCTAAGCAGTAGCAGGCATGAAAAACAAGCATGAATGAGTAGGCACATCAGGGCTCAAACAACTCCTACTCATGCTACTGGGTTTCATCTATTTACTGTGGCAATGACAGGTCATGCAGAGGATAAGGGGTTCAACTACCACAGCAAGTAACACATGAATCGTTGTTGTCCTAATGCAGTAAAAGAGAGCAGGAGCGAGAGAGTGGGATTGTATCAGAATGAACAAGGGGGTGTTGCTTGCCTGGCACTTCTGAAGATAGTATAGCTCTTCATCGGTGTCATCGAACTCATCGTCGGAACCACGTCTACTGAGAGGGGACAAATACCGACAAACAGAGAAGAAACACGATCAATGGAATGCACAATATGATGCATGACCATGACATGGCAAAATGAGTGTGTTGGGCTAATGCAACTACAACCAGATGGGTTTGAGCCATTTTGAACCAAAGGTTCAATGTTCAAACTCATGTGTGATCTTAAATAGTGCCTTATCATGTTTTGCACTAAACAGCAAGTTAACTTGTTTAAACATGCATTAAACTAATACAGACAGATAGATTGGATTTTTTTGATCATTTTTCATCTATAACACTTTGCATTTGGAGTTACAGATTAATTTCTATGATTTTTAGAAGTTTGCACTATTTTCTGGAATTTCCTGAATAAGAATAAATCCAGAAAAAGGTTAACTACATCAGCATGACGTCGGGGTGACGTATTCAGGTCAAAGGCGCCAGCCCAGGTCAAACCTGACGGCTGGGACCCACATGTCAGTGTAACAACTAACTAACAGAGTAGTTAGTGTTACGTTAGTACTAACCTAGGTTAATTAGGGCCTGGGCCTACTGGTCAGTGTCTAAACTAACCGCCAGGGTTAATTAGCACTAATCTAAATCTAAATAAAGATTAACGGGGCCGGGCACGCACGTTAGTGACCCTGGGGGGTCAAACACCAGGTCAAACGAGTCAACCTCGCCGGACTTGGTCCACGGCTCGTCGCCGGCGACGCCATAGACGGCGGAGGTGCTCGGAATCGCAGCTCAGGCGACCAAATGAGCGGCAGAGAGGCTCTACGGGAAGCTGGTGATCGTGCGCATCTAACGGGGCAGGCGGGAGCAGCTGGGGTGGACCGAGCACGTCGGAAGCGAGCTCGCGGCGGCGGCCGGAGTTCGGCCAACGGCGGGTTGCGCGTTGCGGGGCATGTCCGGAGCCGTGGATGGTCGTGATCGACTCGCGGGAGTGCAGCGAGTGTAGCGGTGGGCTCAGACGCGTGCTTGCACGGCCGTAGTCGCAGTGGCGACATGACCGGCAGCGAGGAGCTGTCAGCTCCGACGGCCACAGTGGTTAGAAGGTGCGGACAAGCACAGGGAGAGAGGGGAAAAGGGCAGGGGCTCACGGTGAATCCACCAGAGGCAACGGCGAGGCCGGAGAGGGGCTGGAGCTCGCGAATCCCCGGTGAGTTCGTGGGCGGTCAGAGGTTGAAGATGAGGTCGGTGACGACGTTGCAGGGCTTCCGGCGGGGCATGGCTCGGTGGGGAGGAAGAGGGGGTCGAGGCGGAGCTTCTGAGCGCTTCGGCGAGGCGTGGGGTGGCCGGTGGCCATGGCTACGGCAAGCGGCGAATGCGGCTGCGCTCGGGTGGGTGCGCGCGAGAGGGACAGGGGAGAGGATGAGCATGGGGGGAGGAGTGAGAGGGCTTGGGGGTGCGTGGCGTCTCCAGCCAGCTCCAGGCGGTCGGCGGCAAGCAGGAGGAGGCGTGGCGAGCTTGGCAGTGTCGCGGTGTCCCTCCTCTGCCTACTGGCAGAGGTAGGCGATGACTGGCACCAGGCCAGTGGGCTGGGCCGTGCTGGGCCAGGCCAGGTAAGCGCCAGGTAAGGTATCTTCTCTCTCTCTGCTTTTCCTATTTTAGTTTCTGTTTTCTATTATTCTGTAGTCTTTAGGGCTTTATTAAAAATACTTAAACAGATACAAAAATCATGAAACTGCTCAATGCCACTGTTTGGAATATAGCCAACAGCAAACATTTTAGTTTATGATTATTTGAGAATTTAAAATATTTAATAGCATTTATATGCCCAAATGCAAATACTATATGATTTAATTCAGAGCCCAATTATGTCATGGAAAAATGTGCAACACCTCTGGTTATTGCTTCTTGCATTTTCTAGAAATGATGAACATTTTTGAAAGCCATTTGGATTCACTGAGAATATTTTAGTTGAACCTAGTGAATTCCTTTGATGCTAGGGTTTAAACAATCCCCATTTCAAATTCATTTGAAACTTAAACATGATGGCACTCATGAGGCTAGCCTAGTGCATTGCTAGAAGCTAGGGATGTGACATCAGCATATTGAACTATGAGATAATCCTGGTCATGACATGGTATAGGAAGCTGTAAAATTGCCCTCTTGAACATATCATTAACCAATAAGTCAGCAGCAATGACAAAGAGTAGAGGTGAAAGACAATCTCCCTGTCTAACACCTTTTTTTACAAAGAAACTGCCTCCCTGGTACTCCATTCAAGAGAACTGAAGATGTCCCAGTAGACAACAACTTCTTGACCCAAGAACTCCACTTCTCATTTAAACCTTTATACTTCAATATCTGCAAAATAGCTTCATGCTGAATGGAATCAAAGGGCTTCTCAAAATCTAATTTAAGAATCACAACAAATCTCTTTGACTGATGGCATTGATGCAAATACTCCAGTGACCATCCAATACAATCTTGGATTGTTCTGCTCTTGATGAGACCATACTGATTCTTATGAATGCACTTCATAATTATCCTTTGAAATCTATTTGCGGCAATTTTAGGAAGGAACTTGAGGCCCATCCCAGTCAAAGAAATTGGCCTGTAGTCCCCAACTTCCTCAGGGGCCAGCTCCTTTGGGATGAGTGTGATATATGAGCCATTGATGTTTTCTAATAGTGCAGTACCTTTATGGAAGGCTTCAGCCAAATCATAGAAATCCTGACATATAATAGGCCAGCACTCTTTGAAAAACAATCCATTAAAACCATCTGGTCCAGGGGATTTATCAATGGGCATGTGTTTAACAGTTTCATCCATTTCCTCTTTAGTAAAAGGTTCTGTGAGGAAGTCTAGCCCATCAACTCGAGCAAGCAAAGTACGCAAATCAAAACCCGTTACAATTCCAGCACACAACCCCATTCTATTTTTAACACAGTGCCATATGATGCCCTCCATCTGAGAATGCTGGGACACCACAGACCCATCCAAATCCTTCAAGCTAGCAATTGAATTTCTCCTTTGTCTCTCAGTAGCCATAGCATGAAAAAAGTTGGTGTTCTCCCCACCAAGTTTAATGTACCTAATGGTGCACCTCTTTTTCCAGTAAATAAACTGAAGATGAAGGAGTTTTTCAACATGTAGCTTGACCACCTTCCTGAAATTAAATTCAGGTCTGTATAGGGGCCTAAGTTCCTCCAAACCATCAAGATACAATACTACCTCATTGCATTTTGAAATCAAAACTTTCAGTTTAGATATATTAAGCTGCCATTTTTTAAGAGCTCCTCTCAGACATTTAAACTTATCTGCAATCTGAGCAGTGATGTGAGAATTATGGGATGGCTTCTGCCTCCCAATGTATTCACCTCAAGGGTGATGTCAACAATAATAACTCATGCTACCCATATCCAACAGGATATATGTGCCTAGAATCTTTCCTCACCACATGATGCTTGCCAAAGGAGAAAAATAAAAAGGAATAGAGAGAAAAAACTTTAACTCTTGCATAGAAGTAAATACATAAAGGTAAAAGATAGGCCCTTCGTAGAGGGAAGCAGAGGTTGCCATGCTCTTATTTGTTTGTATGCTCAACCCCTTAGTGTAAAAGAACATCACATTATATTGCCCCTTATGATAGAAACCTTTATTATCCAGTCTGTCGCTTTTATTCTTTGCCATCACAAGTTCGTACACCGCTCAATTTCTCTTACACTAAATGATCTAACACTTTTAGAAGCAATTTTTATTGACTTATTGCACCGATGACAACTTACTTGATGAATCTTATTCAATCCTTAGGTAGGTATGGTGGACTCTTGAAAGTAAGATTTGGTTTAAGGGTTTTTGGATGCACAAGTAGTATCTCTACTTGGTGGGGAATTGTTGGCTAGCAAAGATGGGGAGCAAGCACCACATGTTGAAGGATCTATGACAATATAACTTCTATGTCAATATGAACAAACATAAACCATTGTGTTGTCTTCCTTGTCCAACATCAACAATTTTGTCATATAATATTTTGATGGGGGCTCACAATCACAAAAGATTTCCAAGATAGTGTATTTGCATGTGAAAGTTCTCTTCCTTATACTAATTATTCGTGAATTGCTTGTATGACCAATATTGTGATTGTCAAGCCTCAAAAGATTTCACTTTCTAAACCCAATGTGAAGCTACCACTAGGCATGATATGATTTCAACTTCATGACACTCAGTTTATTCAACAATTTACTCATATGATATAAGTGAAGCACAAGAGTAAATGACAAACTACTCCAAAAAGATATAAGTGAAGATCAAGCGAGTAGTTATGTAAATGGGTAGCTATTTGAGGACTCTATCTTATTAAAAACTTTCAGATCTAAGAATTTTATTAAAATAGTAAGCAAAAAAAATAAAATTACATCCCAACAATAGCACAACTCATGTGGAGAAGCAAAAACTTAGGCTCAACCGATACTAACCGATAATTGTTGATGAAGAAAGGTGGGATGCCTACCGGGGCATCCCCAAGCTTAGATGCTTGAGACTTCTTGAATATTATCTTGGGATGCCTTGGGCATCCCCAAGCTTGAGATTTTGGGTCTCCTTAATTCTTCTCATATCACGGTTTTCCTAAATCTCAAAAGCTTCATCCACACAAAACATAACAAGAACTCGTGAGATAAGTTAGTATAAACCAATGCAAAAACCTTATCATCTCTACTGTAGAAAATCACTAAAATTATTATTCAACATTGCATACTAAATGCCTCTGCATATTTAATACTCCTATCATCCAATAGGTTCATTAAACTAGCAAACATATGCAAACAATGCAAACATAACAGCATTCTGCCAAAACAGTATAGTCTGTAAAGAATGCAACAGTATCAATACTTCCCTAACTCCAAAAGTTATGAAATTTTCCCACACTGTAGAAAATTTATAAGAGCTTATTTTGCAAAAAGTTTCAACATTTTATCACATTCTGACTTTTCTAGGGAATTTTTGCAACATCAATAAACTTTCTGTTTTGAAACTACAACATGTAGACTTGCAAAATAAGCATGGCAAAGGCTATACTTGATATTTTTATTCAAAAGAAAGATGCAAAACATTATTCTAAATAACAGCAAGCAAATCCTAACAAAATAAAATTATGCTCCAAGCAAAACACATATCATGTGACGAATTAAAACATAGCTCCGAGTGAGGTTACCGATAATGTTGGAGACGAAAGAGGGGATGCCTTCCGGGGCATCCCCAAGCTTAGTTGCTTGGATCTTCCTTGGATATTAACTTGGGTGCCTTGGGCATCCCCAAGCTTAGTTGCATGGATCTTCCTTGGATATTAACTTGGGGTGCCTTGGGCATCCCCAAGCTTAGGGTCTTGTCACTCGTTATTCCCCTCATATCGATATCTCACCCAAAACTTGAGAAATTCAATCACACAAAACTTAACGGAACTTTGTGAGATAGGTTAGTATGATAAAGAGCAAACCATTTCACTTTTGGTAATGTCAAAGACGAGATTGATAATTGTTCTCACACCATGCCTACTGTAGCATATCATTTCCACAATTTATATTGATGATTATAAGCCATGGAAACTAGAAAACAAACAATCTATGCATTGAAAGCAGAAACTGTCAAAAACAGAACAGTCTGTAGTAATATGTGCTCCAACCATACTTGTACTACTCCAAAAATCCTGATAAAATACAAAAACCTGGTAAATTTGTCTATTAATCTTCTGCAAAATAATCAGCATTTTATCACTCTTCTGTTAAAAATGAGAATTGTTTTCCTGAGCGCAAAAGTTTCTGTTTCTCGGCAAGATCAAATCAACTATCACCGTAAGCCATCCCAAAGGTCTTACTTGGCACTTTATTGAAACAAAAGCAATAAAACATGATTAATACAGTAGCCTAATAATGTGAACACACAAAAACAGTAGGTAAAAGTGTTGGGTTGTCACCCAACAAGCGGTTTTCTTTAATGCCTTTTAGCTAGGCATGATGATTTCAATGATGCTCGCATAAAAGATAAGAATTGAAACATAAAGAGAGCATCATGAAGCATATGACTAGCACATTTAATTCTAACCCACTTCCTATGCATAGGGATTTTGTGAGCAAACAACTTATGGGAACAAGAATCAACTAGCATAGGAAGGCAAAACATGCATAACTTCAAAATTTGCAACACATAGAGAGGAAACTTGATATTATTGCAACTCCTACAAGCATAAGTTCCTCCCTCATAATAATTTTCAGTAGCATCATGAAGAAATTCAACAATATAAACATCATATAAAGCATTCTTTTCATGACACAAAAGCATAGAAAACTTATTACTCTCCACATAAGCAAATTTACTCTCATCAATAATGGTGGGAGCAAACTCAACAAAATAACTATCATGTGATTGAAAATAAAAATCATGATGACAAGTTTCATGGTTATCATTATTCAAAATAGCATACATGTCGTAACCATAATCATCATAGGTAACAACTTTGTTGTCATAATCAATTGCAACCTCTTCCAAAATAGTGGATTCATCATTAAATAAAGTCATGACACCTCCGAATCCACTTTCATCAATATAATCATCATAAATAGGAGGCATGCAATCATCATAATAAATTTTCTCATCAAAACTTGGGGGACTAAAAATATCATATTCATCAAATATAGCATTCCCCAAGCATATGGCTTTGCATATCATTAGCATAATGGATGTTCAAAGAATTTATACTAACAACATTGCAATCATGCTCATCATTTCAATATTTTGTGCCAAACATTTTATTGACTTCTTCTTCTAACAATTGAGCACAATTTTTTGAAACATCATTTTCAAGAAATGTATTATAAAGATGATCAATAATATGATGCAACCTGAATTCCATTTTCTATGTAGTTTTCTTTTTATAAACCAAACTAGTAATAAAACAAGAAACTAGAAGATTCAATTGCAAGATCTAAAGATATACCTTCATGCACTCACTTCCCCGGCAACGGCGCCAGAAAAGAGCTTGATGTCTACTACGCAAATTTATTCTTGTAGACACGTGTTGGGCCTCCAAGCGCAGAGTTTAGTAGGACAGTAGCAATTTTCCCTCAAGTGGATGACCTAAGGTTTATGAATCTGTGGGGGGCGTAGGATGAAGATGGTCTCTCTCAAATGAACCTGCAATCAAATACAAGAAACCTCTTGTGTCCCCAACACAACCATTAAAATGGCAATTTGCATAGGTGCACTAGTTCGGCGAAGAGATGGTGATAAAAGTGTAATATTGATGGTAGAAATATATTTTTATAATCTGAAAAAATAAAAACAGCAAGGTAGAAAATAGTAAACGGGCACAAAAGCGGTATTGCAATGCTTGGAAATGAGGCCTAGGGTTCGTACTTTCGCTAGTGCAATCTCTCAACAGTAATAATATAATTGGATCATATAACCACCCCTCAAAGTGCAACGAAGAATCACTCCAAAGTTCCAATGTAGCGGAGAACATAAGAAGAAATCGTTTGTAGGGTACGAAACCACCTCGAAGCTATTCTTTTCGTTCGATCTATCCAAGAGTTCGTACTAAAATAACACCAATTAATTTCAGATTCATAATACTCAATCCAACACAAAGAACTTCAAAGATTGCCCCTAGATTTCGACCAGAGAAAAAAAAGACAAGAACATGCATCAACCCTATGCATAGATTACCCCGATGTCACCGCGAGAATCCACAAGTTGATTTCCAAAACACATATCAAGTGAATCAATATGATACCCCATTGTCACCACGAGTATTCATATGCAAGATATATATTAAGTGCTCTCAAATCCATAAAAGTATTCAATCCGATAACAACGAAATCTCAAAGGGAAAAACTCAATTCATCACAACAAGATAGAGAAGGGAAAACACAATATGATCTGACTATATTAACATAGCCCGTGATACATCAAGATCGTGACATCTCAAGAGCACGAGAGTGAGAGAGAGAGATTAAGCACGTAGCTACTGGTCCAAACCCTCAGCCCCGAGGGTGGACTACTCCCTCCTCATTGTGGTGGCCACCGGGATGATGAAGATGGCCACCGGAGATGATTCCCCCCTCTGGCAGGGTGCGGAACAGGGTCTAGATTGGTTTTCAGTGGCTCCAGAGCCTTGTGGCGGCGAAACTGCTAATCTAGGTTAACCCCGAGGTTTTTCAGAATATTCAGGAATTTATAGGGTAAAGAGGGGGTGCGGGAGGCCACCGAGGTGGGCACAACCCACCTGGGAGCGCCTCGGCCCCCAGTCGCACCCTGGTGCGTTGTGCCCCCCTCGGGGCACCCCCCAGGTGCTGCTCTGGCCCATCAGGAGTCTTCTGGTCCATAAAAAATCCTCAAAAGTTTTGCGGTGTTTGGACTCCGTTTGATATTGATTTCTTGCGATGGAAAAAACAAGCAAAAAACAGCAACTGGCACTGGGCACTGGGTCAATAGGTTAGTCCCAAAACATGATATAAAGTCACTATAAAATGGTTTTCAAACATCCAAGAATGATTATAAAACAACATGAATACTTCATAAATTATAGATACGTTGGAGATGTATCAGAGATCACCTTGCACAAAGAGCAGAAGCCGTGGAGCAGCATGACGACGATGACACTTGTGGTTTTTACCCTGGTTCGGACCGCTGAGAAGCCTAAAACCATATTCCTCCTTTTGGTCGATTGGATGAAGGAGTCACAATAACATGCAATGCTCAAGCCCGGCAAGGTGGCCTTGGGGGAGCTGCTACGTGCGTACAAGTGTGAGGGGGTCCGAATCCCTCTCTATGTTGCCTTGGGCCACCTTTTATAGCTCAAGGGGTAACCACAGTGGCAAAACAGACATTATCTCATGATTAGATAGCCAACAGTGCTATCATACCTAACTCTGGCAGTTAGGACAAAGTGCATAAAATGCACTGCTAGGTGTCCTGCTGAGGGTGAAGCCCGGCAAGCCTGCCGTGCCGCTTAACCATCTTTTTCTTATCATCTTGACACTCCTTTGGACTGGTGTCAAATGATCATGATCTGCCTTCCATCATAATGCCACATGTTTAGTGAGAGCCACTAAGCTGCTTGTTTTGGAGATATACCCTAGAGGCAATCATGTGATGATGATATTTCCATATGTATTCGTGAGTCCTTTGTTTTATCCTTGAACATCATCAATGATATGTATCAATAAGTATGTGACTTATTTGTGGAACTATGTATTGTATGACTGATTGTTCTAATGATCCCTAGTTGATAAGGTTATGTGGACACATATCCTTGACTAGTATACGACTCGGTTGATGACTATGTTTCACAAGTCATGTGCATGGAGATGCTAAACCGATAGTATGAACTCGGGGATGGAGATCACCGAGTCGGACAGACCCACTTTGAGACGCATGGAGATATAGTCAGCTACTAGTCTCAAGTACAATGTTTGTGCCATGTCCTAGACCTGAGGTCCACACATGTTCTCGGGATGAGGATCAACACACTTAGGGCCTATCAAACGATACTCCGTAACTGGGTAGTTATAAAGGTAGCTTTCAGGTGAATCATGAGACATTACGCGAGACATGGCTGACCAAGATGGGATTTGCCCCTCCTATATGGAGAGATATCCGCTGGGCCCTCTTGAGTGATCAGATTCAGAAAGCATGGCCATGCGACTTGGGTTTAGTGTTAACCCAGTTTGGGAATCTGTATCACGGTTTTGAGAATAGAGGTCGAGCTATCACAAGGGTGACAAGTACTCGCCTTGAGCTCGACAAAAAATATCGTGATGCAAAAGGAATGTTGCATATGACACATTATCGAGGTTCGTCAAACGACTTTACGCACACATGGGAGTTAGCACGTTCTGCTAGGAGCTATTGGGAAATGTTGCATGGAAAACAAAAAAATTTCTACACACACGCAAGATCTATCAAGGAGATGCATAGCAACGAGAGGGGAGAGTGTGTCTACGTACCCTCCTAGACCGTAAGCGGAAGCGTTTGACAATGCGGTTGATGTAGTCAAACTTCTTTGTGTTCCAACCGATCGAGCACCGAACGTACGACACCTCCGCGTTCAGCACACGTTCAGCTCGATGACGTCCTCCACCTTCTTGATCCAAAAAGACGGCGAGGTAGTGGATGAGTTCCGGCAGCACGACGGCGTGGTGATGGTGATGGTGAAGTGATCTCCGCAGGGCTTCGCCTAAGCACTACGAAAATAAGACTAGGGGTGTAAACAGTGGAGGGGGCGCCGCACACGGCTAAACAATTGTCTGTTATGTGCTAGGCGCCCCCTCCCACATATATATAGGTGGGAGGGAGGGAGGCATAGCCAAGGGGGGCGCCCAAGTAGGAGGAATCGTACTTGGGGTCTCTCCCAAGCCGCGCCCCCTTCATATATAGGTGCGGGGGAAAGGCAGGGGAGGGTGGCGCCCCCTTTTCCTTTATCCCATGTGAAGGGGAAGGCAGGAGGGGCTAGCCCTACCGGGGGGTGTCCGGAACCCCTTCCGATGACCCGATGACTACCCGGTGCATCCCGAAACTCTTCCGGTGTCCGAATGCCATCGTCCTATATATCAATCTTTACCTCTCGACCATTTCGAGACTCCTCTTCATGTACGTGATCTCATCCGGGACTTCGAACAACATCCGGTCACCAAATCATCACTACAAAAAAAATACACTTCCGTGATGATACGTGTTTGTCACAGTAGGTCACGTTTTTTGTCATGCATGTACATCCATGACAAATTTATGACAGAATCAAGATAGTCATACTTGTGCTTTTGTAGAAGTGTTCCATGACATTACCAAAATTATCATCACGGAAGTGCCCACTTCCATGACGATAAATCACGCGTCACAGAAGTGCTTTCGTCAAGGGTGACCGACACGTGGCATCCACCGTAACGGAACGCCATTAAGCTATCGGGTCCGGTTTTGGATCCGATAACCCGTTAACAGCCCCGACCAATGGGGATTTTCCACGTGTAAAATCATCATTGGCTGGAGGAAACACGTGTCGGCTCACCATTGGGACAGATGTCATCCACTCATTGGACCCAAAGCTCCTATGATACGTCGACACGTGGCACAGCCCAACAGAGGCCCATATAGGTTAAAAAGGCCGGCCCAGTCAAAGGCCCGTAGTACTTACTCAGATACTAGTGGGCCAGCCAAATAACGGCCTGCTTAATAAAGGCCCATTTACGGCCCGAAGCCAGATCTGGCCCGTTAATTGTTGGCCTAATATTTGGGCCCATTTATGGCCCGAAGCCAGATATGGCCCGTTAATTGTTCGCCGAATATTTGGGCCCAATTACAGCCCAGTGAATGTCGGCCTGTTAGAGGCCCGATGTACACATGGGCCCATTTCAGCCCGGTGTGACTTTCGGCCTGGGAATGGCCCGTGCTGCACATGGGCCATATATGGTCCGACAGGACATCGGCCCACTAACGGCCTATGATAAAGGTGGCAACAGTTAAGCCCAACGTGAGTTTGGGCCTGTTAAAGGCCAGTCGCATAATTCGGCCCATAGATGTCTGTACTAAGCTTTCGACCTCTTAAAGGCCCATGATATCAGTGGGCCAACTAAGGCCCGAGATATGTTTCGGCCTAGTAACTGCCCATGATATAACTGGGCCCAAAAAGGCCCGGTCTACATTTCAGCCTGCTGAAGGCCCGTCGACGACTAGTGAAAATTGAGGCCCAATACGCATTTCAGCCTGCTAAAGGCCCATGGTTTCATCTGGGCCGTAACAGGCCAGTACAATATTCAGCCTGTTAATGGCCCAACGCTACCTGGGCCAAACTAAGCGCTGGGTCCAAAAAAGGCCTAACTAAAATATAGGCCGGTGTAAGTTGTGGGCCTCGCGCAAAGTGTGAAGGCCCCAATGATTCGGGACCAAGAAAGATGCAGGCCGTCCCAATTATGGCCCGCTAAACACCAGGCCCGTTAGAGGCGAATGTTTCGGCCCGGTCGACTACATCTGATTTTTTTCAGATAGCAAATGATGGCAGTAACTAGTAAGAATTAAGAACAAACCTACTCTATACAATAAAGAAATTACGGCATAGTAACTAAGAATAAACCTACACTATACAATAAAGGATTTATGGTATATTACATCCACTGGGCATCGAAGTTCGCCACCAGTGATCATAACGCACAACGAAGAAGCAGATTACAAAAACTGGGTACCATTGCAGCGTAACAAAATAATACTGAACCGAGACCACTTCCAAGACAGTTCAAGAAAGGTTAGCCTTGTGCGGGAACTGTTGCGCAAGCTGCTGAGCAAGGCTGTGTGACCGGCCTAGCATGTCGGTCGTAGCTTCCAGGTGTAGCTGTTTAGCGATGAGGTTCTCATTGGTGTTCTCCGCAATCTTTCTTAGAGATAGAACTTCAAGTCGAAGTTGAGTTGAAGAATTCCTTTCTGCTAGAACTTGGGACTGAAGAAGTTGAACTGATTCAGACAATGAATTATGTGAGCTTGTCTGACTGCTAGTCTCGAGTAACTTGAACACTGCATCAAGACAAGACTTTGGGGTTGTCTCGCTGTCTTCAAGATGTTTTGCCTTCTTTGCTGCAATATATGTTGGGTTTGTCTCACAGCCTTCAGCAGACTTGTGCATGCCATAAGGCATATCACCCTGAAACAAAGCAGAGAGATGACAGGTTTTGCACGTGTATAAACAAAGATGATAACTGTGCTGTCAATTCCATCCAATTTCAAATTATAAAATAATGAGTAAGTTCAAAATATCAATAGCATAATTTGGCATTGTTCATAATGCGGGGAGCTTCACCACACTACTGGATTACCATGTCAACATAACAAGAATAGATGAAGGGCAAAGAAAATCATTGTATCTATTTTGGTTAATGTGCATGGCATGTTGTTCATATCATCAGCCACATCAGTAAGATAAAACAGGAGATGACAAGGTGCAAACGTGGGCTGCTTCACCACACACTGGATTATAGGTCCACAAAAACAAGCATACATATAGTGAGTATTGAGTAATGTGCATGGTATGAATAAGGAATTTGGTTTTACAAGTAAAACTTAGAACTTACGGTTCTTGCGAACATGCATTTTGGTAGAAACAGCAAACTCAGCAGTAAACAGTAGGGAGTATGAGCAAATTAAACAACAATTGAGGATAAAGGCTTTAGAAGGACTAACTTACATTAACAGTTAACACCGGCTTTATAATGCCCTTCTCCATGTCAAGGGAAGGATAACTCAAGAATTTCAGCACAGAATCTTCTTCATAAGCATTGCCTGTACTCTACATTTTGTAGAGAGTAATTATAGATATGATAATACTGGAAGGGATAGAGGATAATGAACATAAGGTGCAGATTGATGCTACATAATCAACTACAAATTCCTGGAAGTACAAGCATTACAAGACAAAATGTACTGACAAGAGCAATGGGCTACACTTCTGCACTGGCATTGTCTGTGTATTCTACTTTTTGGTAAGATTAAATATAGATCTGATCTTTTTTAGTAAATGGTGGGCGAGGGAGATAAGAAGTAGAATGCTACACAATGAACCAATCCCTCTTCCCATAATACAAGAGTGTTTTGAACAATGGTGTACTATACAAAACGTTCTTATAATATGGGACGGAGGGAGTAGCTGCTAATGTAAGTACAGTGATAGACGACGTTCAGTCCTTACAAGAGGACTGTAGAACTAAACCTCTTCAAAAGCATTGGGTTGATTCTAAATTTATGTAAGAGTCCATACGGATCTTATAACGTCCACCAAATGGACGATAACGAGGCTAACATGTGCAGTGATGCTACATAATCAAACAACTATGAAAGTAAGTATGGTCATACAGGGCAACAGGTACTCACAAGAGCAATGCAGTGTGCAGTATAGTTGCGAGATTCTGTGGTCCCTTGAGAATGAATGTTCTTCTGCTAACAGTTTTCGTACAAGTGAGACGTCAAGGAAAATGCAGAAATGTAGTTCAAATTGTGATGTGATATCATAGATAGTACCTTACGCTGCAGCCGAGACCAATGTGTAACAAGATTATTCCCGTCACCGTCGGATAAATGTAGCACCGGAGACTTTACAGATATTTCGTTTAGAGGCTTTGCCATCGAAGTGCGCTTGCCTCAGGTAGGAACGATACTTCATCAACGAGTGCTTGAAAAGCGCAACCAACCCTTGCTCATCTTCACAATCCAGTTTGGTCCTCGCCTATTTAAAAAATGAAATCTTGTGTCTCCTGTCAGCAGAAACATATGCAGCAATGACCATGAATAACATTAGTACATTACTTACGCGTAAGTTGCGGAGGAAGACTGGAAATTGTTCTGTGTCTGCGGTATAATCTTTCCATGAAGGAAAGATGCGCACAAAGTTCCTGACAACAATATAAGCTTTGTCTTCTAAACTGGGAAGAAATGGAACAGGGGTCCTATTTGCTGCAATTGGGGCTCTCTCTGGTTCGAAAAGGGATTTGGCAACTGGATTTGGTGTACTCTTTGTTGGAATGGGGGTTTTGCGTCATAGAGCTGGTGCTATGTCAACTGGCATAATCATAATGTTTGCTGCAATTGGGGTCTGCTGAGTTGAGGCATCAGAAATGACCAGTGTAGTAGGGCTAGAGTCTGCTAGAGTTGGGGTGTTTTGTGGGTCAGCTGATATTGCAACTACACCTAATGGGCTATTTGATTTATCAGGTGCCACTACCTTTTCCAAATACTTTGCTTGTGCTCCTCCACGATCAGCAATCACCCTCTTCCTTTTGAACGTCTGATACACAAGAACATCATTTGAATGTATAAATATGGTATGATGACAGATGGAATATGTACTGAAAATGGATAGGCAGGGCGTATTCACATACACGATGTGTAAACTATGCTAATGGCAGTTCAACAAAGTAGAAGCAATGCAAAGCATTAGTTGCAAGATATGTGCGAAAAATATAACCTTGGAAAGTTAGAGCAAGCACATTGATGGGTGAATAAGATAGGGCATCTTCCTCTGACTCCTCCACTAGGGAGCTACATTGAGTTAGGTCTCCCTCTAGCTCAGAATCACTGTTAGAATCATATTCTGAGCATGAATCTGTAATTGGAGAGTGTTTGCATTGCATTGCATCCAGACTTGATTTCAGTCCCTTAATGCCAAGTTTAACAGCCATGGCATTGTTCTGCTTTATACTTTCCATGTGCGCAAGCTCATACTCATTATGATGCTGTTCAGAATCTGAGATTCATGAAAACATAAAAAGTAGTCATATTATCTATGGAATGCATTGCGGATTCAACTCGAAGAGTGTCTCCCTATAAACCCCTGCATATGCAAAGTTCACCCCCCAACCGTGCTGACCAAACCACACACAGAAATACAAACCCCTTATGTCTCTATAACAGGCAGACACACATTTCAAAACTGAAGTAGGAACATTAGAATCATATGAAATTCGTATTTGAACAAATAAACTAAGGAATTATGAGTGGCATAATGTTTAGCTTCAAGGGTGGAGTGTTGGTAGTGCGACACAAAGCAAGTAGGCAGATTGTAATCCATGTAAAAGATCGAAGCCTATGTAAAAGTTGGAAATGACACTTTCTTTCTATACAATGAAGTGTTCGTTGCCCACACATGATGGAAGAGATCACATAGAGAAATACTATTCACTCATGTCTACGGTTGCAGTATTTAGAAACAGGGTGGTCCACCCTAAAAGAATATTGACAACAAATATGACAAGGCAAGCATAGATGTAGTGAATCAATCATTTACTTGTGAGCTTACTAGGACAAGTATGCAGAATTGTAACTGCAGTAAGAGACTGTCCAAAATCTGAATCAAGAAGTTTGTCTAGCACTTATTGTTTGCAACTAATCGGCGTGAATAATTGGATATTATATCGAACGAGTAAGAAAGACAAGTAAAATTGTCAACAAACCTGGCTTGCAGTAGTAATGTGGGTCAATGTCACTACGACCAACAATCCAAAATGACTAGTGTCTGTTCCTAGGGCCAGAATTTTGAAAACCCTGTGAACTTTACAGGTACTAAAGATTACCGAAATACATCTGAACCATTAAGTGTAGGTAGCACTGAGCACACAACAAACTCTAATGACAGTCCTGCCTAATGAGTAATGAATCAATTAGAAAATGGGTGATGAGGAATGGCTGCTGAGTGTTGAGGACTTATCTCAGGATAAATCGGGTTGGCATAGTGGGTGCTGCACGCCTGAGCCCTGAACAGACTAGGAAGGTAGGCATGGCGGCGCGCCCGAGCAGCGGTGACACTGTTGGGCGAGCGGCTCCTGACCTCCTATTAGTCCGGCGTCTCCTCCTAGAGTCATGCCGTCCGGGGACGGCAAGTCGCCGGCGAGGCAGGCGGCTGGGGGCGAGTAGAGATCGGAAGTGCGCAGCAGAACAGAGGGGAATCGGGGCCTGGGACGACCCAACATCCCAGGGTGGGCCAGCCCACCGTGGGCACCCTGTAGAGATACACACCCGAGCAGCGAACATGCATTTTCGAAACTAATTTAGGAACATTTAGCTGACCAGTTAAACGATTCTGTTTTAATAATATCAGATTCGTATTTGAACAACTAAGCTTGTTTAGCTTGATGGGTCGAGCATAGTGATCATAAAAGGGGAAAACCGAAGAAATGATATTTAGCAGCCATTGTTTGCTTCGAACTAAGAACTAAATTCTAAGAGCTGAAAAGAAAGTAGAGTAACCAAGCTAAGATCTATTTTCTGGTTGAGATCAAAAAGTTGAGGAGATATGAAGTACCACCTCTCTTGCGGTGCCGTGTACGCATCGGGGGTGCCATGGCTGTCGGTGGCGTTGAAGCAGATCTGCGATGGTACACGGGTGCATCGGGGGATAAGTCCCATTGCGGTGGAAGAGAAGGTTGTGTGAGCGGCCCCGGCAAATAGGATGACGGCGCCGATGAAGTGAGAGGACGTGATGCAAGGCTCTTGGTCCGTTGCCGTGGATGAGAAACGTCCATCTCTAGCAGTGGACGACGTGGTCTTGGTAGGCGCTCCGGCATGGTGGAGGACGGTGGCGATGGATGTGGTGGAGGACGGCGGCGATGGATGGGGTGGCGGACGGAGGCTGGTGTGGGGATGGTGTTCTAGCACGGACGGTGTATGAATGGGAAAATGGAGGGAGAGGTACGGGGAACCATGTTTTTGGGACGCGTCTGTCTGAAATATGGGAAAGTTACGAACTTAGCCCCCACTTAAAATTTGGACGTCTCATCGGTTGGGGATACGACGGTAATCTCGCATCTCGCCAATATTTTCCCAGAGCGATTTCAGGCGAGGAGAGGGTGGTTGGCGCCCACGGTGTATGAACGGGGCTGACAGGTAGGGCGGTTGTGTCACGTCTGAGTGAAGTTACAAACCTGCCCCTATTGAAAATATTTGCCTACATCGATTTCGTCCGAGTCGAGTTTGTTTTGCCGCCCACCATGTATGAATGGGGAAATGGAGGGAGAAACAGAGGCCTTTCGGACGAGCTTGAATCAAATGTGTTTTGCCGCCCATGTTTGGCGCCCACCGTGTCGGAATGGGCTCAGAGGCGGTCGTGTCACGTCTAATGTAAGTTACAATCCTACCCCTATTTAGAGCAGTGGAAATCGGGCCGGTGGATTGTCCGTGTAATGGGTAGACAGTAATTTCCATCTCCCAAACACTTGGCTTCGGGCAGCCGACGTGGAGTGCACATTTTGCCGCTTCTTTCGAATTTTGGGACAATGAGCATCCATGTTTACCCTGGCAACTAAATTCGAATCCATTTTGTATTCCTATACGAATCTTTATAAATCATTCTATGTGTTTTTATATATCTTCAAAAGGACGACAAAGATGTATTCCACTGTCATAAATGAATATGGTTTACAAATGCCGATACTCAAATTCAGAAGCAAGAATCCAGTTTAAGGTGAATTCGAATATTTGGAACACTTCATGTCCAACTCAAATGTCACACGCAGCATAATGTGTACTCCCATTTAGATATGTACACAAGCGATGTATCAAGATTCAAATACCGAGTCAATCAACCAAGAATGTACAGAACTAACAGACATATAAACACTTATAGAGTATATGGATCAATAATATCATCTAACATACATAAGCCAGGCCGCTGTACTTTTCTTTGCTACAACAGCATCCTTTTTTTAGCCAAGCTACTACAGCATCTTGGCCCTTTCCGATGCGTGCCACTTATGGTCCATCTATACTACTATTATTGCTGAATGCACATTCAGCCCGATTGGCATATTTGTAGGTCTGGCATAGCAATCAAAATGAAATGTCTCCGAAACAAATGGTTTGATTGATTATATGATCTCTAAAACAAATGGTTTAATTGATTACATGAACAAACAACACAAAGGTTATTCAACGATGGAAAGAACATTTCACCTATGATTTACCAAGTGGGAATTTAATTTCCTTTTTTCCTTCAGGACCTTAACAATGTCGTCAGTCTCAGCTTGCTTCGTTTTGAAATCCACCAAATATTTAATGGTTGTCTTGAGTACTGCTACTGATTGTGCTGTTCACTTCCTCAACATGTCAACTTCATATCTAAGTGCAGAAGCAGAATCTCTTTCTACCACTTGTTTAGCCTCTAGAGCATCAGCAGTTGGCAATTCATAATGCACGATTGGGCCGGTGCCACTGCTGTGGGATGATACAACGTCCATGGGGACCTCGCTCTTTGATCTTGGGCTAACCTGTTTTGCCATTAAAGTTCCGATGGGATTCAGAAAAGTTGAAGTTATCAAAACATCTCAACTAGGAGTTATAACAGCAAACCCGTTAAACAAACAAGGAATTAAAGAGTTTCAATTTGATGCTAAAAAGTAGTTATTAACATCATTGTAACCCGTTGTTGCAGCAGCAAAGCAGTTAAACAAACAAGTAGCTATTTAAGTTCAGGCAAACAGGTAATTCTTAACAGTAAGTATCAAACACATAGATAGGCGCAGTCTATAATAGGATTAACAGGTTGTGGCATTATGTACTCAGTAGCAAACTAAATTAAGCCAAGCAACGTAATTGAACAATTTTGCAATAAGTGGCTAACTAAAATTCCGAGAAGCAGGTAACTGAACTTACACTAGTTCTTTGTACAGGCACACTGCAACTTCTCTTTCGCTTACAAGGTTGTACGAAGGAGTCCATGGCATCAATTGCTTGGATACGCAGTCCCAATACTTCTTTCTTCCCACACTGCATTGGTAAGTCGAATGGTTTATCTGGTAAGATGGTGCGTCCTTGATATGTTATATGAGGACGTGTAGTCGGACTAGTTGTAGCCACACACATCACACTGGCTTTTACTATATATTTCATGCGATTACTTTGGGCATATCGAGATCTAAGAAATCTACAATAGGATGAAAAGACTGGCATCCTTCACATTATTAGCGAACTCAGTTCCTAGAAACAAGCAATTCAACCATCCTGTGGGTAAATCAAAAGCTCCACTGGAATATTTTTCACTACCCCTATCATACACGCAAAAAGGGGCGACACCACCATAGGGGCTGGTATGGGCGGCCGCCTCGGGTGGCTCAAAAGTGTGCACCTAGTTTGAGTCGTCCAGGTTGGCCCAGGCTAGTTTTGTTCGTCCCAACGCACGAGCAGGCAATGTAAAAAAATGAAGAAAAATGTTTCAATTTGGATAAGCCAATAACATAAGTGCAAGGCAGGCCCAATAGCAGGCTCCCGGCCCAAACGAGCGCCTCCCATATTGATCGACAGCAGGAAAAATCCCAATTCATCTGCTCCAGCCTCCAGTCTGGTTCGCTCCTAACCTAGCCGCCGCTGGACAGACCGAAACAGCACTTCCTCGTGCCCTCGTTGGAGGGCGGTTGCTGGGCTTCAAGCGAACGGAAGGACAAGAAGATGAAGATCCAACCCTGGGTGTAGCCTGCATGGGAGGCAGCGGCGGCAGCACGGGCATGGCATCGAGCTTGCGCAAACGGACAGTCGCAGCTCGCAAGAGTAGCATGCGCAACGAGCAGGTACATCACATCCCTGATTATATCTAATTCAACTCTTCAATTTTTGGCCAATAGTTAAACCTGACGGTGTTGTAAAACTGCTAGTATGTAGGGAATCTATGAGAAAATGAAATCAATTTCTACTTATTTTAGAACTCCCCCAATCAATACTGAACTGACTGAATCTGATGAATCTAATCAAGTTTCCGGTGCAAACATCCAAGCTCATGTTGTTCTTGAGCCTGAAGTGTCTAATGAACAGACTAGTAATGAAGGATTTGAGGCAAACATTTTACATGCTCCTGGTGATGAACATATAGTGTCTAATGAGGCATCTAATGCAAGCATTTTGCAAGCTCCCATTGAAGGATTTAGTGTCTAATGATGATTTGCTATGTTGAGAGAGACATAGAGATTTGCAGGCATTGATTACAAGCAAATTATAGTGCATTTTCATGGCTTGAGGAAACGTCGAGGCCATCTACCAGAAAGTCCCCGCATCATGACAATGTAGCATAAATACTTTTCTAATCTGTTGTTTGAAGCTATTGGCATACTTGTGCAGGATAGATATATTGATATGCAGTTTGCGCACTGGTTATAGGTGCAACTACACTTCGATATTTTTAGCCAGAGAACGAATAATTCAAGCAGGTACAGACCATGTTTGTAGTCCTTGTACACCATGTTACATTTTGTGTTTTTTGGTGCTTGCATCATTTAGTGTTTATAATCTGAACTACTTTGGATCATTAGCTGGTTTTCAAAGTGCATGTAGCTTCACATTCACAAGTTATGGTGATTTCCGGAGTGCAAGTTCCTTCGTATTTTTTAAGTTAAATGTTCGCCCATGGTAACTTGAATTCGTGGATCCTCCACGGCACACAAATCATACACGAATGCCAGTACGAATTAAAGGAAATGCAGGGACTTACGCTAGCTCGTTATACAGGCTCACTGCAGCTCTGCTTGCGCTTGGGATGTTCCATGTACAAGTCCATGTTACCAATTGCTTGGATGTGTAGGCCTTGTGCTCCTTGCATCCCCTCTGCATTTTTGACACGGCGAATGGCTGATCAAATAAGAGGAATCGACCTTGCTGTTGTACCGGAGGACAGATACTTACAAGGTTATACCGTGTGCAGGATGTGTACCAGATCCCATGGTGCTGTCATGCTTCGCTAAAAAATTGATTTGCTTGTTTCAGATGATATCTCCAAAAGAAATAAGAGTTAATGTCAGAGTTGGATAGACGTGTAAGCTAAGAGAGCAGTGAAAGGATATCCAAACATCGTCGGAACAGTGCACAAGGGAGTGATGTGTGGATACCTAGTTCAGGCCGGCGTTTGGCATGCTCGCCTAGCTAGAGTGCGGGTCACTCCATAGCCGTTGAGGGTGATGCGCTGGCGTTGGCTGGCCACGCAGGGATGCAGATCTTGAGTGGCAACAGAGCGCTACGATGCGGTGGACGAGACCGTTGTTGAAGCCCCAGTGGCCTCGGGGGGCGGAGGCGCGACGATGTGCTCGGTGAAGTTGCCCCAGTGAGCTAGGAGACGACGTCGGTGAAGCGCACCTGATGCAGTGGAAGTCGGTGTCTGTGAGGCACGTCGGTTGCGGCGGCCAACGTTTTCGGTGGACCACCCGGTGCGGTGGACGAGGCCGTAGATGAGGTAGCTCCGGTGCGGTGGTGAAGCGCAACCGTCGTCTTCGTCGCCGTCGTCCGGCATAGAGGTGGGGAAAGAGACGAGACGAGGGACAATTCGAACTTTGCTTGGGCTGGCGGCGAATTAGAGATTTGAGCTATCTGGGCGCGGAAGGGGACGGTGGAGAAGGGAGATTTTGCAGGGCTGGAATTGGGGCCGCCAGATATTTCAATCCAAAACGTGGAAGGGCAAACTTATTTTTCCGTCGTCCTTTTTTTGGGGGGGGAGGGAGGGAGGGGGTGGGTGGCTGGGTGCTAAGCGTCCGTCCGACACACGCGACCACCACGACACGACCCTGGTCTGCCTGGTGCGCCTACATTTGAGAATGCAAACGAATCTTCTTTCATTTGCAAACGAATCAGTATGTATTACCATGCCTGTGTTTTCCTTGAAATAATTAGTCATTCAAAACGAGATACTATAAATTAATTAATGAGGAGTTATTTGAAAAAAAAATCGAAACGGTATCCAGGCTAACGTGGATTAGAGTGTGTGTCACATAATTAGTTATTTGAATTAGAGTGTGTGTCACATAGCGATCTCCAATTCTAACGTGGATTTCGCATTTCACTGTATCCACGCTACTTTTTTAATACAAATTCATATGTATATGATGAACACCATGGTAGTGAGAAAACTTTTGGATGGATTCAAACATATGACCTACAAAATAGCACAACAAATCGAGTCAATGTCAACTTTTCGAAACCTAGTATGGCAGGAATTCGAAATAATTACCCATATGCATGGTCCTCAGTTCAAATCTTACAATGTACACCGAATTGAAACATCGATATTAAGTCTCATACTATCGACATTCAAATGTTGTTTTAA
>NC_057796.1:153434745-153449139 GCF_018294505.1 Triticum aestivum
CACATCCATTCTTTCTATCCATGTTTCGATCTCTAACTCTCTTAGCTACACAACCCCCTTTTTCCACTCTGTTACGAAATGTATTTACCTCACACACCTGCCATTGCACCCCATGCCGAGCTCTCTCTCTCTCCCTCTCACCCTCTCGCGCTAAATACATGCATTGCCTATCTAGCACCCCTAACCTCTCGTGCGCACGCACGCACGTTGTCTGTCTAGGTCACTCCCTCGAGACTGTCTCACTCTTTCTTCCGCACGGCGGGCCACACTCGCTCAATCTCTCTCTCTTTATCTGAGTCTCGTTTAACCTCGTTTTCCTTTACACACAAATGATATATCTCCCTGTTCGGGCCTCGATCGACACACTCTATACTCTCTCACGCGGATTGTCTATCTAGGTCAGTCCATCGAAGCCGCCCCCACTCTTTCGACCTCATGGCGGGCCACGCTCGCTCTCTCTCTCTCCCTCTCTCTCTCTCTCTCCCTCTCTCTCTCCCCCCTCTCTCTCTATGTATGTCTCGATTGACCTCGCTCTTTCTCGGACAAAAAAGATATATCACCATGTTTGAGCCCAATTCGACTTATTCACATTGTATACTCTCTCACGCACATTGTCTATCTAGGTCACTCTCTCCAACCCGTCTCACTCTTTCGATCGCACGACGACCCTATGTGATCGATTGACCTTGCTTCCTCCCACGCACAAAATATATCTACACGTCTGTGACTGGATCATCTCTCAAGCTCTATCTTACAGCCCTCACCCTTGCCAAAAGCTCAATCGGACAATATCTCTCCAGAGCACATATATTTGTTCAATAAATGTCGGACCACACTCACTTTGTCTCTCTATCTATATGTCTGTCGATTGACCTCGCTTTCTCACGCCGTATCTTCCACACATTGAAGCTACCTCTCCATCCCTCGCAAAGCCGGAGCTATTTACATTGCGCGGGGCACTCCAACCTTGGATTAATTTGTGTAGGCATTTATTCCAGTCGGTTTATATTATATTTTCGTAGCATTCGGTCCACAACTACTCGAAACACCGTTGCAACCCCCGCAACTCCCCTTGTTGATTTCCCTCTGGCTCGGTCATCGCTCTCTTGCACGTCATTTCTTGCCTTCAACGTCGCACCATGGTATTATTGCCAAAAACACTGTTGTTCTCTTTAATTATTATAAATAAGCTACAAAACTACACACCGATAGTCCACTTGGAATGGAACAAATTTCGACCCGAAAATTAAAGTGCTACAAACTACACACCGAGGGGCCCACATGTCATGAAACAAATTTGGACCCATATACAAATTAAAAAATAAAGGACGAGGATCGAACATGCGACCAGGACCTTCAAGCCGCACGTCAATAGGCAACATACGTAGAACAGCAATGTTTGTTGTACCTCCCTTTGTTCACATAATGTTTTTATATTACCATAGCCTATTTAATTGATAACATCTAATATTATTTTTAGAACTATTCGCCTTCACTTACTGGTGGGTTCCATGTGCTCTCTCTCTCTCCTCCCCTTCTGCATTTAGACGCACGGGCAAACACGAAGAACTCGCAGGCAATGTTGCCATTGACCATATCTGGATGCGTTCACAAGTTACGGCACCAGTTTCACGTGCTTGCAGCACTAGTCAGTGTGTACGCGCAATGCACGTTAATTTGGAAGTATATTAAGTAGGATATTATTTGCGTGTTATTATGTGATTAGCACTATTTTTGGCATGAAATTAACTGCACGCTAAACGTGTTGAGCGCTCGACATTGAAGCAATCTAGGTCGTTGGATGACAAGGAATACATGTGGCGTGATGACGTTTTATATTTAATTTGATACGGCTCTAGCAGAACATTCAATCGATCAAACCATAGATTTCGTTCAGTCTGACTCCGACTTTAAATTATACGACGATCGATCTAAAATAAACAGAAATGATAAGCGTTCGGATTTTAAGCATGGCAATCCGAACGTTTTTCGTGGCAAATTTAAATTACGCGGCGGCGGCGGGGGTCTTGCGGTGGGAAGCGGCTACTCTGTGGTGCTCTGTGTGTCGTCGGGCCACTGACCGACGGCGACGACGACGCCTTGCGCCGTTGTTGGCGTACTCCTGGACGTTGGCCTAGCTTCAAGGAAGGCCAAAATGTTCTGGACTTCGGAGCGAGTCCACTGGCGGGAGGAGGCGACTGGCGTTGGTGCAAAGAAGCGGTCGACGGCGGCCATCCATGCCGCTGAGGGTGCACTGGCACCCGCGCGGGGCATGCGCTGTCAAAGGCGCGGCGAAGACATTCGTGTGCACGGGCGCGCACATCAGTGCACGCGCAGGCGCATGCGCTGAGGTGCACGGGCACCGGCACGGGCACCGGCACGGGCGTGTGCGTCAGTGCACGCGCAGGCGCATGCGCTGGCAGGTGCACGGGCGCGTGAAAGTCGGCGGGGACCTCATGGAACCCTGTGGCATCAAGCTCGGCGACAATGTGCTGCTCCCAGCCCATCAATGCCACGGGGATGGGCGCTGGCGCAGTCGGGGCGACGGGAGCCGGAACGGGAGCGGGGATAGGCGCGACGTCTTCCCGCAAGGCCAGTTCAAGCTCGTCCCAAAGCGCCTTATGTTCTTGAGACTCCGGCTGGGTATCTTCCTCAGGAAACTGGAAGACTAAGGGCAGACCATCGTGATGCGTCATGGCATACGTTTAGGTCAAGCTGGTTGGAGGTAGACGACAGGAGAATTGGAGAGGAAGAGAGAAGATTGTAGCGATACCGGGTAGTGCGGGGTTGATTTTAAACTGCGGCGCCAGCGACATTAAAAGTGGGAGCAGTTGGGACAAAGGTGGGCGGCGGAGCCTGGTCAAAGGGCTCGCCTCCCGTTGAGCCTGCACAGCGGTCTGCTCGCATGCCTCCCTGTCAGCCGGCGCAGTGGTCTACTCGCACGCCTCCCGTCGACTCACACTCTTGCTCGGACGGCACCTGCCGATGAGAAGCGGGACTCGTGGGGGCACGTAAATGCCCACGATTTCAATAGTGAAAGCGTTCGCCTTAACGTGATAGGTCTTTGTTCCAAAATACCTTGGCTCTTCATTTGTGCAACTTGTCATAAGCAGCTTATCTCAAATTGAAGAAAAAATTACAAAGTAATATTTGTGCCATATCACGTGACCATGCTCAGTTTCAAGAATTTATGGTCACTTTTGGATTTTCTGAAATTTAAGATCCAGGATTCGAAACAATATCATAACGTGCATCATGCAATAAATTTTCAAGCCATACATCTGTCCTGTTGTATTTCTTAAGAAAGGATTTGGTCAAACATTTTGCTTAGTTAGACTTCAGACAAGTTATATATGCAGAGCAAAAGGATAATCCCTCCGTACCAGTGCATTGCCTGATATATTAACTCAAGTACTAGGCACGAACAAACGGGCTCAATTCTGTGCTCATCCTGGTGTAGTAGTAGTAGTACTAGGCAATGCAGTTGACGGGTGACCTTGGCGAGCGGCGACCGAGGGAATTGAACCGTGCTCGGCACGGTAGGTAACGTTGTCTAGTTACTAAAGCATCCCTCTGTTGTTCATCGGTAGTCATTATGGACCGCGGACATGAGGGGAATTTCCTAGGGCTGGAATTCTGGCCGCCAGATATTTCGACTCAGAACGCGGAGGCTCGACTGGTTGGGGTTGCCTAATGTGCGTACCACGCACGCCACCAGAAGGACACGAGCCTGTTTTTTTTTAGGATCAAAACGAGCCAAGGTCTGGCTGGTACGCCGTTGGGTCCTACCATTCGAGAATACGAAAGGAACCTTTTAAATTGCCGAACGAATCTATGTGTATTACAATGCCCGTATTTTCCTTGCAAATACTAATCTCAACGTGGTAATTGATTTATGACGAGTTGTTGAATTAGAGTGAGTTTGTGATATAGTGATCTCAACGTGGATTTCACATTTCATGGTATCCCTGCTAAGTTTTTCAATGCAAATTCAAATTTCAAAGATGAACAATATGGAGGTGAGAAAACTTTGTATGTATCAAGCATATGACCACACACACACACATACACACACACACACACACAGAGAGACACCCACACACGAACACAACAACAATCCAATAAGTATAGTGCTTCTATTTTTCCAAACCATGCATGTATGACAGCAATTCAAAAATACTCCTTCTGTTCCTAAATATTAAACTTTTAGAGATTTCAACAAGCGACTACATACGGAGCAAAATGAGTGAATCTACACTCTAAAATATGTCTATATACATCCGTATGTGCTAGTCCACTTGAAATCTCTAAAAAGACTAATATTCAGGAACGAAGGGAGTAAAATGTAAGACATGCATGGTCCTCAATTCAATATTTAAAACGAACATGAAACTGAAACATGAATATTAAGTCTAGTACTACAGTACATGCAAATGTTGTGTTTAATTAGGCGGAGCTATGATCGTCGGGGGTCACCCCCTCGACCTTAGATAAAATTGTGAAGCTTTGTTTAGGGTTGTTTAGATTATATTTGTCCCCACCCTCCCAACCACCGATTGGTTGTGCACCCCCACCCCTCCTCCCCGGGAGAATATCATGTGCCCCCGTACCTTAGATATGCCGATACGAGTTGCTTGGAGCTTGTAGATCTGAGATATAGCAGCTCACATGATGTCTTAATATTTTTACAGGAAACCTTGATGAGTCTGAGAATTGCACACAATTTGTACAAAAACTACTCAGATGCAATTGGATCCCATATCCAACGACCTCGAAGCTCATATCACCGTAGCATCTAAGATGAAGGAGGACATCATATTCTCCTGTATGTAAGAATATCATGTGCTACCACACCTTAGATGCTTTGGTGATACAAGCTCTTCGGAGCCGTTGGATTTGTGACCCAACACCTCCTCGGTAGTTCGAATGGTTTTTTGCAGAAAAGCCCCCAAAGAGTTCGGCCACTGCTTACAAGCACAAAGACTGCTCAGATGCCATTGGATCTCAGATCAAACGACCTCGAAGCTCGTATCATCGTAGCATCCAAGCCGCGAGAGCACCTTATGTTTTCTCGTACGGGAGAATATGAGGTGCTCCCGCACCGTAGATTCTATGGTGATACGAGTTCACAGAGATCTAACGGCCCACAGTAGGAGGTTTGAATGTTTTTGCAATATACGGCTGAGAGAGTTTGGGAATTGCACAGAAAGTACAAGTACTACGCATGTGCCATCTGATCACTGATCATACGACCTAGATGCTCATATCACCATAGCGGGTACTTAAGCTACGGGAGAACCTAATATGAGCAACGGGCAGCCATTGGATCCAAGATGCAGCGGCACACACGAGGCCTGAATGTTTTATTTGCAAAATAACCTTTGGAGAGTTTGGAAATTGCGCATAATTACAAAGACTACTCCCAAGCCATTGGATCTCACTTCCAACGGTGTAAAAACTCGTATCACCATAGCATCTAAGCTGCGGGGTGGATGTGATATTCTATGCTGCTGTCATTTTTGTTCGTAAACTTGCAAAATACGTGTAACTTGTGCTGTTATTTGTCTAACCGCCCAAAGTGTTTGTTCAAAAAAACCATCCTACACTGAAATATCAGAACAACACACGGGGGTCTCACTTGTCATTAATCAAATTTGGACCAAAAACTAACAAATCTGAAAGACGAGATTCGAACTGGCAACCTGGACTACAAAGCGTAAGTCGATAGCCTGAAACAACAACGGTTGTTGCCTTTGTCCCATAACTTGATTTTATACAGTATTACGTTGAGTAGAGTAGAGGGAGTGCCTCGTCAACACGTGCATGACCGTTGACTCACTTACTGGTGGGTCCCAGGTCTGCGATCTCTCTCTTCTCTCCATCGTCTAACCTTTGCATGGGCACACACGAAGAGCGGCGCTAGCTTGCCGTGGTGTTATTACAACTAAAAAAAAGCTTGGCAAATAGAAGAATCGCCTAGAACAAGAGACGCTGTGGCTGGTCGAGACAGAACTAACCACACCTATCCTCTGTGCCATGTTAGCATGATGAAGCTGTGTGGCTAGTGGGGTGTTTTCGACCGACTGGCTAGGTCTCGAGGTCGAACCATAGGTACTATGTCTGATACAGTAAATTTTTACACGCACATCGTTCCTCCGTGCCGAGACATGGCACACCCTACCGCGCGGTTTCGGGGTCCTCTCGGGTGGTGCACGCATATATTCTTCCTGACGTGGGATGCCCTACCGCGTGTTTTCGCTGAAGCAAGTAAATGAGTCATCAAATCATGAGAGACCACTTTTCCCGCCGAGTACATCAGTGAAGCATGGTGGCTAGCTAGTTGGGCTAGTTCGACCGATTAGCTAGGCCGCCGCCACATTTTTTTTCACCTCTGTTTTATCTACTTGTCGGCAGGTAAATTTAAATATCCACCGCGGCGTTGCTTTGGTGTTTGAGTGCGGCAGGATTTTTAATTTTTTGATTGACGGGAGCAGGCGCGGCAGGAATTTTAATTTTTTGATTGACGAGAGCAGGCGCGGCAGCAATTAGTCATGATGACTCCGCCTGTAAAACCCACTGCTCCCTGATGTGAGAAGTCGTCGACTGGTGTTTTACCATGGTGAAAACCAAAAGATTCCCCGCTGCTCGGCTAGCTCCCTCCGCCTTCCCATAGATTGCATTGCCTTTCAGCCGTTTCGCCCCCTGCATCACCAACGTCGTGCGCCTCGAGAAGCAGAGGGACTTTGGTGGTGTTTAGGCGCCCTCTGCATAGGCATGTCCATGTCTCGGCACAACATGACCGTTGCATCAAACTCAGACGGTGCAGATCACTCACTGTAGCACAAAGCGTGTGGGTGTGTTTGGTTGCATTCTCATCTCAATATACTCCTCTATCTAGGTGTGTAAGTCACTTTACGAAAACCAAATAATCCCAAAACACTTAGGCACGGTACAGTAACTCCCTCCCTGTTTCTTGTTTTGTGACATATCAACCAATAAGAGACGTGGACCTTGCATGCTTTCAATGACTTGAGACTAATAAACATGACATGCAGTGGTTAGTTCATTGCATGCAATGCTACTAATTAGCAAAAAGACATTAAGTTTTCTCGTTTTCCTCTCCGCCTTGGTCGCAGTTGTTTCCTCTTCATGTATTTGTGTTAACCTACTAGTGTGGACTCATGCACCCTTCATGCACTCTGCCAAACACCCAAAACTGGGTCGAGAAGGGAACTTTTGCTCCCATCCCATGCACCCTTCATACACCCTGCCTAACACTATTTGTGCTTCATATGGTTCATATTTCGTGGAGTACTGTAGCACCGTACTCTCTGTGCGCTGTAGACCTAGTTCTGTTAACATTGATCTCACCGTTCATTCTCGACCGGACAGTCGAGAAAGCGGTACTATGTTACTACATTACTGTTCATATAGTTGACATGCGCACAACATCATTTGTTGTCATCATATCTTAATACACTAGCAACAATATTATGTAGTACTGACGTATGACCACTGCACATGCCTAGTAGTCGGAGCACTGTGTATGTTCAAGTGGCTGTCGTGTTTCGCACTCCTCCATTGTAAGAGTGGAAACGCTTGCTGTAATCATTTTTGTTCTTCAGAAAAACAGTGGACACGCTCTAACGTGCGGATCCTCCTCCAGCCATGCACTAAATTACTCACTTTCGCCGACATGTGGGACAGCCAGCATCGGGGTCCACCAGCCATGCACTAAATTACTCCATAGTAGAGTGACGGTAGACTACCCCGATCGAAGCGCCGCAGTAATGCCCAATGAGCCATCAAATCACAAAATCCCCTCCTTTCCAGCAGTAAGTTGGACGGACGAAGCAACCACCATTTCACTCTTCTCTCTCAGCTTCCTCTCTACCCAACCCTCGCTTCTCCCTCATCTTGTTCCTCATTTCTTCAAGAAAAACCCCGACCTGCTTCTGCTATTGTTCTTCTCTCCCAAAGAAGGAAAGGTGAGCGCATCAATGGTGATGATTCTGGCAAAGCCCGGTCTTGTAACCCCGAGACTGATCCTATAACTCCCTCTCTTTTCTTCTTTTGGGTTTGTGATTATGGTTTCTTTTCATTTATTTATATTTGACAGTTTCTTGATGGACGCTGGAGGACCGGCCGAAGTGATGTCTATGGCTCTGGCCAAAACCGTCGAGGCTCATGGTACGAAGAAGCGCATGCACCCCACCGAGACTACCGCAGACAAGCTCAAAGCCATTGCCCTGTCCAAGCCCCCTCTCCGGGATCCCTCATTAAGTAAGTCCAGGTAACACTACAAAAAAATACACTTCTGTGATGATACATGTTTGTCACAGTAGGTCACGTTTTCTGTCATGCATGTACATCCATGACAAATTCATGACAGAATCGAGATAGTCATACCTGTGTTGTCTTAGAAGTGTTCCATGACATTACCAAAATTATCATCACGGAAGTGTCCACTTCCATGACGATAAATCGCGCGTCACAGAAGTGCTTTCGTCAAGGGTGACCGACACGTGGCATCCACCATAACAGAACGCCGTTAAGCTATCGGGTCCGGTTTTGGATCCGATAACCCGTTAACAGCCCCGACCAATGGGGATTTTCCACGTGTAAAATCATCATTGGCTGGAGGAAACACGTGTCGGCTCACCGTACTCATTGGACCCAAAGCGCCTATGATACGCCGACACGTGGCACGGCCCAACAAAGGCCCATTCGTGTGAAAAGGATGGCCCGTTTGACTTGGTCAAAAGGTGGCGGGCCGGCCCAAGGCAAGCCTGTTAACGGCCTGTTCGCATATAGCCCATTTACAGCCCGCTATCCCAGGGCCTGTTTACGGCCTATCCGAATTAGGCCCAGTAGCGTCATCTGGGCCGTCCAATATAATTCCAGCCCATCTTAACTTCCGGCCCATGTATGGCCCATGACGTCTTTTGGCCCATATGAGGCCCTTAGTAAACCTCGGCCCATTAACGGCCCGTGGTAAAATTGGCCCGTAATGAACATTGTATCACTTTATACCCATTAATGGCCCATTATTCCGTTGGGCCGTTTCCAGCCCATGTTATCTTTCGGCCTTCTTAGGGCCCATTTATTCTTTTGCTCATTTCTAGCATTCGTTTACTTTCGGTCCGTTACTGTCATTTTCAACTTGTGGGCCAAATACAGCTCGTGGTTATAGTCGGCCCGTTTGTGGCCCGTTAATACGTTGGGCCGTTTTCATAGCGTCATCAAATATGGCCTATTAATGATGGCCCGTTATGGTCGGCCCATGAACGGACGATTTCAACTCTAGCCCATTTATGGCCATAATGTGGTCTGTTATTGGCCCATGTTTGGCCAACCGATCATACGGCCCGTAGAAGGCCCATTGATGATACGGCCCGTAGAAGGCCCATTGTGTCTATGCCCCGTAGAAGGCCCATTGTGTCTACGGCCCTTAGAAGGCCCATTGTTTCTATGGCCCGTAGGAGGCCTACAGTAAATATGTAGCCCATTGTTAATGTGGCCTAGTTTAAAAAAAATAGGTTATCCCGGCCACTAGCAAACCGCGGAAAAAGAACTGCACTGACTACAAGAAAACAAATAAACAAGACAACGGAAATAAATAAGCAAGTAACTTATGGTAGGCTATCACGGCTATTACACATATTACATCCACTGGGCATCAAAGTTCGCCACCAGTGTAAATATAGGGAACAAAGCAGCATATAAACGCCGCAGCAAAACAAGTCCAGAACTGAAACCACTTCAGAAGAGCTCAAGAAACAATATCCTGGGTACCCATAATGCTGGCAAGATGCTTAGCAAGCTTATTAACTTTCTCTTGTTTGGCGCTTAAATCCTCCAGCACTTGCTGTTGCACCAGAAAGTATGCATCTGAATTATGCAGGGACTTCCTTAGTCATTCGGCTTCCTGTTGCATAACATCTGATTGATGTCTTTCAACTTGAAGTTGGGACTCAAGAAGCCGAACTGATTCAGGAAGCGAGTACGAAGAGCTGGTCCCAGCAGTAGTAGCCAGTAACTCGAGCGCTACATCAAGATAGGACTTTGGGGTTGTCTCGGTGTCTTCAATAAAGTTTTTATCAGCTTTCTTGGAGAACAACAGGGATGTCTCACTATCTTGAACCTGATCTGCATTACTTCCTTTACTATTGCATAACGGGGTACTCTTCTCCAATATTTTATCCGCGTTCTAAAGGAAAAACAAACAAACACATCACAGGTTTACAATGTAGTATATGAAACTCATTTTGGTAAACCAGTTCAGTAGTAAGGTGGACAGGATAACAGCATGAAACAAACATATATCTATGTAGTACGGTCACTGTATGGTCTATATCATTCTAGTTTATGTTGCCAAATCAAGATAGATACAGTTCGAATCATATCTATTTAAGACAAAGCAGCATAGACAGAATATAAGTGTGGGAAACTACACAGCAATAACAACACTTGTAATGTGCATGGCATGAGAACATAACTGTTTATTCAATTGAAACTGAAATCAACATAGAGCAAGTTACAACAGCAAACACGTTAAAGAAACAGGTTTAAAACATACCTGTTGTGCCATTGGAGTTTTAATTGCATCCTTCAAATTTGAAATTAGTTGGTATGAGTAAATACAGTGATGCAAGAGCAAAGTAGTATGAACCATAGCTACGGAACCTGACATGAGAAAAATTCTTCTTCTGCTTTAAGCGTTGACTTGGGGTTCAGAGTGGTGGTCCTCGTGCTTTGGGCACTGTAGTTGCCTTACTAACTGCTCGTGTTTGGGTGCTCTGCGGTGGAGACGGTGCTGTGTCAACGGGAACTGGGTTACTATCTGCTAGGGTTGGGGTTAGAAGGGGTGTAGCTGGTTCTCTGTCCAACTGGGTAGGGGTACAATCTGCGTGAGTCTGGGTTATGTGTGGTGGGGCTGGTTCTTAGGCAAGTACAACCGTGGTTCTATCTCCATCGACAGGTAGCACGATCTTTTCTGAAGACCGTGTTTTTACTCCCACAGATACTGCCATCACCCCCTCTAATTGAAATGGCTGATACACAAGAAAAGTAATTGAATGTACAGACATTGTAAGATAGAGAGGTGCAATGGATAGTAGGGAAGAAAACAGGGCATGAAATAATTCACATTTATGTTGTCTAACCAAACAGAATAGCAGGACATAATTTCAAATATATGATGGCTAATTAAACAGGATAGCATGACACAATTTCACATGTATGATGGCTAACTAAACAGGATAGAATGACATACTTCAAAATATGATGACTATGTAAACAGGATGACATGATATAACTATACGATGTGTCTATTAAAGTGGTTGGCATGCCATAAATCACAAACATGCCGTCGATGGAGGCATGATATAATTCATGGATAGAATGACATAATTCAAAATATGATGACTATGTGAACAGGATGAGATGATATAACTATATTATGTCTTTAGAAAATGGGTTGGCATGCCATAATTCAGATACATGTTGTCTATGTAAACATCATGGCATGATATAATTCAAATATATGATTTATATACTAAGGAAGTGAGCAGAGGGCAATCGCATATATGATGTGTCAACTAAGGAGATGGCATTCAACATCATGTATATGATGTAAAAACTAAGCATTGCAATACAACATATGCATGATATGAGTAATATAACCCTGCCAAGTTTGAGCATACACCTCAGGGGGATAATAGGACTGGTCATCTGCCTCTGAATCCTCCTCTGAAGAGCTATCTGTAAGCAGCAACATATCTGCTTAACCAGGTAGCATTGTCTGCTCTGAAGACCTTGTTTTCACTCCAGATTTCTCCATCACCAATTCAAATGGCTGATGCACAGGAAGAGCAGTTGCATATACAAACATTGTCGACAAAAGCAATGAGAAATACAAAAAAAGTATGGCATGATATAATTCACATATGTGACGCTTGGCTAAACAGCATGGCATTGCATAATTCACATATATAATGCCTTGCAACAAGATAGCATTGCATAATTCACATATATAATGTCTTGCAAAAAGATGGCATTGCATAATTCACATATATGGTAATTAGACACTAAACAAGTGGCATTCACACAAATCATGTCTAAACTAAGAAAATGACATTGCAATGCAAGATACCATACGCACGATATGAGCAACATAACCCTGCCAAGTTAGAGCATGCACCTCGGGGGGGGGGGGATAGGACTGGTCATCTGTCTCTGAATCCTCCTCTAAGGAGCTATCCGTAATGAGCAAGATATGCGCTTCGTCAGATAGCATAGTCTGCTCTGAAGACCTTGTTTTCACTCCAGAATTTTCCATCACCGTGTCAAATGGCTGATGCACACGAAGAGTAGTTGAATGTACTAACATTGTTGACAAATGTAATACGTAATAAAAAAAGGATGGCCTGATATAATTCACATATATGATGACTGGCTAAGCAGGATGGCATTGCAAAATTCACATATATGATTCCTGGCTAAACAAGATGGCATTGCATAATTCACATAAATGATGAATAAACTAAACAGATGGCATTCACGCAAAGCATGTCTAAACTAAGCAGTTGACATATTTGATGTATAAAGTAAGCAATGCAAGGCACCATATGCATGATATAACCAACATCAGCATGCCATGTTAGAGAGAAGACCTCATGGGGTAAATAGGAGTGGTCTTCTGCTTCTGAATCCCCCTCAGAACAGTTATCTTCCTCTTGATTACGATCCGAAATGGGTGGAGGGGGGCTGCCTTTGCGCCCACCATGGAGCGACGTCTGCACGAAATTTTATTGCCACGCAAGGCTCGTCTCTTTTGCTCTACATGTTCAGTTCCATTGTGTACAATAACTGACATGCATAGGAATAAAACATAGTGAGATTATGTAAGGAGTGCATGCACAAATCCAGAGTGATGGTAGCAAACTGTGGATAGACCCAAAACCAATGATAGCAGGCAGATAATAGCTTTAGTTAAAAAATACTGATAATGGCTCCTTTAATGTTTGTTTGCACCCAACATGAAACTCATAGTAACCCGAGATTAACCAGATAGTAGACAGATAGTACTGATTGCTGCCCCAATATGTACCCCACAACCATTTAAAAACTCAAGTTTCAGCATAAGTTTGGACCTGAGTCGGAGTCTAATAGGTGAACACGACGATAAAGTAGCATGTCATCATATTAAGCGATGCATAACATAAGCAGACACAGAAGAGTGCGACCTCTCTTGCGGACCCGTGTAGTCCTCAAGTTCATCTGCTCAGTTGATGATGGTAGTGCAGTTGTCGTGGCTGCCGGCGGCGGGGAAGAAGATCTGAGGCGGCGAAAGACAGTCTGGAGAGCGGATCCCTGCTGTGGTGAACCCTTCCATCGTTGGAGCAGCTGAGCTGGGGTGGATCACAGCACCGCAGGAGCAGGACAAACCACACAAGGTTTTCTTTGACACATATCTGTAACAGAAGTAATTGTGTAAGGGCTTGTTTGAATTTGAGGATTCTGACAATGCAGGGATAGGATAGGAATGCACATGCAAAACAGAGAATTTAAAAACACGGGATTTCTGCCAATTTGGGTGTTTGGTTCACAAGAATTGGAAGATCACAGGATGCAAAGAAGTACGGTGAGATTAAGTCAAACCACAAGAAGTGTACAATCTCTTTGGCGAAGCCATGTCGATCTCAGCGTGATTGGGTTGGTCGGTGAGGATGCTCCGGCTGACTTGGCTGTCAGAGGAGGGGAAGAAGATCTTAGGCGTCTGGAGATGGAGCCCGAGGTACTGCTCTGCTGTGATGGAGGGTTTCATCGTTGGAGCAGCTCCGGTGAGTTGTACGATGCCGAGGCTGAAGCAGGACAAGAGAGACAACGTTAACCTAAGTGGAATTCTAATAGCATCTCCAATAGATGACGTAAAATACATAACCACAAAGTGCTAGATATATACATCAACCGCTCATCTCTGAACTTAACTGTCGAAACTGAATTTAACTGTCGAAACTGAACTTATCTGTTGAAACTGAATTTTGCTGTTGAAACTGAATTTTACTGTCGAAACTGAACGCACTAGAGGTGAGGCTACACATCAATCGACTGACTTTTTCATCTTTGGTCAGTCGATTTTGCAGCCGTTGGATACGAAATCAAGGGCCTGCAGTTCATCTTCAACCTCCACCCCCCGAGCCGCCAGCCACCACCGGCCAAACAGCCGCCCCGCCCGCCCCGAAAACACTCCCCACCGCCGGTCTGCCGCCGCCCCGGCCATCCCTCTAGGCCCCCCTGTGCCGAGCTTTTTCTTCGGTGATCCCCACGCCACCGCCCCACCATCACCGGCGACCACCGCCCCACCCTGAACCCTAAGATAGATAGTGGGGT
>NC_057796.1:154135374-154145958 GCF_018294505.1 Triticum aestivum
CGACCGGACCCGCAGCCCGGCTGTCCCAGGCCGCCTCCCGAACCCCGCCGGAGCCGCCCGACCCCGCCGGATCCCGCCGGACCCGAGGTAGCCGTCGCGCCGGTTTTCGCCGGAAAACCGTGCAGTTTTTTTAGAAAACTCCGGTTTATTTTTTTTTATAGATCGGTTTGGTTTTTTTTCGGTTTAGTCTTTTTAGCGAGCGTTCGCTCGTTCGTTAGTTTTAACGAACGCGTTCATTGTTTAGTTACAGTTAACGAACGTTCGTTCGATAAACTGTTCGTCAGTTTTTCTTTTTCTCGGATATTTCCGTGATTATTCCAGATCGCGATTTCTGATCCGATTTTTGTTCTAGTATAACTTTTCGCTCGTTTATCGGAATCAGGCGATTCAAGCGCCTAGAGTTTTGTCTCGAAATTCTCTTTCCGTTTAACCAACTCAAACAAGTTTTTGCTACTGTAAAATTTGACTTAGATCCAGATTAGTAAACAAAGCTTGTTTCTTTCGCCGTTTGACTTACGTTGTTTCGTTTGATTTGATTCTTTTTGCAAACCGGAGTTGTTAAGTTGAACTTTCTGGTTAGATCTTTTATTTGAGTTTTACCTGTGCACTAGATGAGTGCTTATTGTATGCTTGTTTGTTTGCGATAGAGTACCCGGAGTGCGCCGCTTGCTACTTCGAATCTCTAGGTTTCACGGATCATTAGCAAGGCAAGTAACACTTTGATCATACCTCTTTACTACCCAGTTTTATTGCATTAGACCAATCCTCAAACATTGCATGATTAGGATCTGATTAAATTGTGGGTATCGGGAAGTAGATGAGGTAGTACCTATTACCTGTTTTGTTATCAAACCTTTGGGAGTTACTTCTACGTTTGCTCATATTGCTATGCTATGCTAGTAGACGTGGATTGGGTATGAGAGATCTTTCCATGACAGTTGTGAGATTGTTAATTAATGGTTAAACTTAAGGTGGCAACTTAAACTCACATCTGGGTGGATTGAGGCACCTGGAGAATCCAGTGTTGCCTGTATTTTTGGAAATCCCGGGGTTCCGTGTGATTATCCTATGGACCGCCACCCAGGCTCAAAGGGATCATAAGATTATTCATGCTAGAAACTTCTGTGTGCAGCCGCAAGCTATTATAGGCTCTAGCATAGTTGAGTAGGTTGCATGACCTCTTCCAGTGGTAGGCTAGCAGATGTGGGGGATGTAGGTTGGTATTGTCTACCCAGGGTTAGAGTTAATGCTTCTGAAAGACTGTGTCTCGGTCATCCGTTTCTCAAACACCATGTAGTGCGAGAATCCCAAGGGAGGAGATCGAGTCTTGTGGGGAAAAGTGCACAAACCTCTGCAGAGTGTACAAACTAATCATGGTTAGCCGTGTCCCCGGTTATGGACATCTTGAGTATCTAGTTCTTGGATTATCATGTGAATCTCATCACCATGTTACTTAAGTTAATTTGATTGGGTTAATCACGTTCTTAATTGGGATTGAGATGCTGTCAACCATCTCAATGTTCAACAACCACCATGATAGTTAAATAAAATTTTATTCCTTTGCAGTAGGGGAAAATTGGCTTTTCGCAAAAACTGTAACCATAGAGCTTTCCACCAGCCAAATATGCATGTAGTATAGCCTTATTCTGTTCATTACTCTCTATGTGTTATATTGCCAGCATATTCCATGTGCTGACCCGTTTTCGGGCTGCAACGTTTCAGGTTGCAGACTTTTCAGACGACGAGTAAGGTGCCTTAGGTCGTGGTCTTATACTCAGTGATGCCGTTGGACTTGATGGACTCACTTATCTTCCAAGTCTTCCGCTGTTATCGTTTTTAGATGGCCTTAAGCCATATTTATCATACCTAGTTCTCTTTTGAGACACTCGATGTAATAAGTGTGTGATTGCTACTCTGTTATAAATCCTTCGAGTACTGTGCGTGTCAGCATTACTGATCCAGGGATGACACTGGTGCACAGTAGATCAGACTGTTTGAGGTCTGGTCGCTACAAGCATAGCTATATTTGTTGAGTCACTTGGGATTATTATCAATTTATTACTATGAAGAATCTGAAGGATACCAAGACTAAAATATTTCCCTCTAAGACGAGGAGAGGTAAGGAACTGCCATCTAGCTCTACACTTGATTCACCTTCTATTTTGAGTAAACTTGCAACACCACCACATGCTATTAATTCTGATATGCCGCAAGTTATTGATGATGCTACTTCGGCTATGGATAATACTTATGATGATGCTAGTACCTTGCTTGATGATAATGTGCCACTAGGTGAATTTCTTGATGAGCAAATAGCTAGAGCTAAAGTTATTGAGAATGCTGATACCGATGAAATCATTGAATCTGAAAATCTTGAGACACCTATTAGACCTAGTCCTCCTAGATATGAATTGCCTAAGATACCAGAAGGTTATGTTATGGATGAGGAGACAACTAGAGACTTTCTTTCTTGCAATGATAGAGATGATCTTAAGAAACTATTATGCAAACTCAAAGAAAAATCTTTGAATGCTAGAATGAAATGTGGTACTAAGTTTTCTACTTCACCTATCTTTGTTGATGATAAGGATTATGAATTCTCTGTCGACCCAGAGTTGATTACTTTGGTTGAATCTGATCGTTTTCATGGTTATGAAACTGAAACTGTTGTGGCACATCTTACTAAGCTGAATGATATAGCCACCCTATTTGCTCATGCTGAGAAGATTCACTACTACTACATTCTCAAATTATATCTGTTCTCATTAAAGGGTGATGCTAAGACTTGGTATAATACTCTTGCTCCTAGTTGTGTGCGTAGTCCCTAGGATATGATTTACCACTTCCCTAAAAAATATTTTCCTGCTCATAAGAAACAAGCTGCCTTACAGGAAATATTTAATTTTGTGCAAATTGTAGAAGAGAGTCTCCCAAAAGCTTGGGGGAGGCTTCTTCAATTGCTGAATGCTTTGCCTAATCATCCTCTTAAGTAATGGGGGAGTCTCCCAAATACTTGATATCTTCTATAATGGACTAACCGATGCTTCTAGGGACTTCCTGGATAGTCGTGCTGGTTGTGTTTTTAGGGAACGAACTGTTGAACAAGCTGAATAATTATTGAATAACATATTGAAAAATTATGATGATTGGACTCTTCCTGACCCACCGCCTAAACCCACTCCGAAGAATAGGGGTATCTTATATTTCAGTCCTGAAGATATGCAAGAGGCAAAGAAATGTATGAAGGAAAAAGGTATTAAAGCTGAGGATGTCAAAAATTTACCTCCTATTGAAGAAATAAATGGGCTCGATACACCACCACCTAAGGTGGTAGAGGTAAATTCTTTAATGAAATTTAATGATAATGACAATCCTTATAATATGCATCCTAGTCAATGCCTTTATGAATTTGATAACTACATTAGAAAACAAGATCACTTCAATGCAAATGTTGTGAAACAATTGAAATATAATTCTGATATGATTGCTCGCTTGAGTGAGATGTTATTTAGAATCTCAAATGATGTTAGAGGTGTTGGAAAACATGCTTCTATGGTTCAAACTCAACTAGAACAAGTTGCTAAATCTCAAAGAGAATTGCTTGATGAAATGAATAACAATATCAATGATCATGTTGTTAGAGTAATGGCGAGAGGAGGTAGAATGACTCAGAAACCACTCTATCCTGAGGGACACCAAAAATAATTTAACAAGACTTCCAAAGAATTAACACTGATGCACCTAGTCCTACCAAAAAGGAGAAAAAGAAAAATGATAGGACTTTGCATACCTCTAGTGAACCTGAGATAGAAAAACCTCTCGAATCTAATAATTATGTTTCTATTTCTGATGCTAAAACTCAATCTGGTAATGAACATTCACCTAGTGATAACAAAAAGATAATGAGGATGTTCATGAAGACACTCAACCAAACAATAAAGAACCAGATAATCATGTTGAAATAGAACCAACTGTTGATCTTGATAACCCACAACCCAAAAATAAAAGATATGATAAAAGAGACTTTGTTACTAGGAAAGATGGTAAAGAAAGAGAACCATGGGTTAAAAAGCCCATGCCATTTCCACCTAAATCAACTAAGAAGAAAGATAATGAAGAAATTGGACGCTTAGCTGAAATGATTAGGCCAGTCTTTTTGCGTACTCGCTTGACCGATATTTTAAAGATGGCCCCTTATGCAATGTACATTAAAGACATCACCACTAATAAAAGGAAAATACCCGAAGCTGAAATCTCCACCATGCTTGCTAATTATTCTTTTAAGTATGGAGTGCCTAAAAATCTTGGAGATCAGGGAATACCAACTATACCTTGCTCCATCAAAAGAAACTATGTGAAAACTGCTTTATGTGATTTAGGAGCTGGTACTAGTGTTATGCCTTTCTCTTTATACAAAAGACTTGATTTGAATAAACTCACACCTACTGAAATATCTTTGCAAATGGTTGGTAAATCAACTGCTATACCTATCGGTTTTTGTGAGAATGTGCCCGTTATTGTTGCAAATGTTACCATCTTAACTGACTTTCTTATACTTGAGATGCCCGAGGACGACAACATGTCAATTATCCTTGATAGACCCTTTTTGAATACTACAGGGGCTGTTATTGATTGCAATAAAAGCAAGGTCACTTTTCATATCAATGGTAATGAGCATTCGGTGCACTTTCCGAAGAAACAATTCCAAGTGAATGGTATAAATGTCATTGAAAAATCTTCAACACTCACTATTGGAAGTTTTTAACTACCCCCTACCTACTGCCAAAAAGAAATATGATATGCTTATTGTTGGGGACATGCAAATCCCCGTTGAGGTAACTTAGTGTTTTACGAAAGTTCTTTGGTTTCATGCTAATCGAAAGTGGTTGTCAATAAGACTTGATCAACCTTATTAATGGATCACTTTTGAGAGGTATGAAGTTGATGAATTTAGTAGGCACCACCTTCTGTCCTTACATTTTATTTTCTGTTTTTCTTAGTTAAATAAAATAAAATGCTATGTTTATCTTGTTTTCTGGATTTTCCGTGCAATAAAAAATGACCAAAAAATAGAAGTTCTCAGAATGTCCTTAAAATTTAATACGTTTTTTCTGAGTATTTCTGAATTTTTAGTGCAAATAACATCAGAGGGGGGTACACCAGGTGGGCACAACCCACGTGGGCGCGCCAGCAGCCCCAGGAGCGCCCTGGTGGGTTGTGGTCCCCACGTGGGCCCCCTCACTTATCTCTTTAGCCCATGTCATCGCCTACCTCCAGAAAAAATTCACCATTTCTCTCTCCCTCGTGTTCTTGCTCTCATACCCACGGATTTCGATATCTTTGCTGGAAGCTCCGTTTCCAAAACTGTTTTGAGGGATTGCTACTTGGTATGTGACTCCTCCATTGGTCTAGTTAGTTTTTGCTTAAGTGGATTATATTTTGAATAATTAGCTACTCTTGGTGCTCCTGTAATGAGCTTGCATGTTGAATTCTTAGAGTTCTAAGTAGTTTGAATGCTCAGTATAGCCTCTATGCTTGCTTATGAGTAGTTGCTATCAATCTTGTGAAGTTTTGTTGAGAAAAATTTTGTGGACTAAAAATTTCAGAATTTTCTTCATAGGAGTAAGATGAGTTTCTTTAGGAAGTTTTCCTCCAAGAAGAACTCCAAGGGATTTGTTGGGGAATCATCGGATAGTGACCTCCATACTCGGAGAATGGCGGAAGTGCGGCTGTGCGAATGGCCACATAACCCCGTCATGGATGGAGTCAGAATCTATCAAGAGTTTGCATAATTTGCTGCCAATGCTGGCCTCACCAACTTCATCGGAACTGAGTGTGAACAATATCATCTCCTTAAAAATTCCTTTGTGCAAAGTTTTCATTTCATAAGTAGGAATAACCCCCCTAAGGTGCAGTTTAATTTATATGTTGAAACCCGTCAGATACCACTTACTGAATTTTGTGATATATGCTTGATCCCTTCTGACGGGGAAATAAGAGAGCCTAGGGCTGCAGAGTTTGAGGGTTTTTATCGCACTCCGTCAGTGGGAGAAGAGCGAGGGGTATCGAGTGTCGCCGCCACTAGCTTTTAGTTTCCTTCCGTGCATTATTTTGATCTATTCATTGCCAAGTGTTTACTTGCTAGAGAGAAGGTTGGTGCACTTAGTGCCCCCGATTTCGCTCTCTTGCGCCGAGCACTATACGGTCGTAACACTAATATCCTAGGAGCTATTATTGCACGTCGTCTACACCTTAACAGGACTAAGGGTAAAAATTCATGATGGTATTTTTGCTACTCGCCTAGCGAGTCATTTTAACATTCAGATCCGCCAGCATGATTATCGTTTACCCAAGGTCTATTTGGATTACCAAGTGATGAAAGATCACCATTTTATTGATATTAATGATTCTATTAGTAATATTCCTTACAACCTGATCTTCAGTGAGGATACCCGTGATATTATTCCATTGCATGCACCTGCTTTGTTTGATCATATTGCCAGGGCGGATACCGGATGATGCTAGATGATATCATTGCCTACCAGAACGACCAGGCAATTGCAGAGGAGGAGCCTCAGGAGTGGGATGCTCAGGTGCCTGCTCCACAACACTTCAACATAGGACCTGATAGCTACAATGATGGTGATTACCAAGTTAGGCCAAAAGCCTAAGCTTGGGGGAGTACGTATTTCCATCGACATTACATTCATGTTCGCACATTTCATTCCAGTTGTCGGTGTCCACGCTTTTTCATTGTATTATCCATGCTAGATTTTTTTCTCGTTTTCTTCTTGTGTGTTTGAAAAACTTTGAGAAAACCCAAAAATATTTGCTACTTCTTTTCGGTTTTTCTTTCTAGTTTAATTAGTTATAGTATTAAAAGAAAACCGCAAAAGGTTTCTCGATTCTTCTTCTTGCTTGTTGGGAGCTTTCCCATGTAAATAGTTTTTCTCATTTTGGTGTTTTCTGCTTCAATTTGCTTTATTCCAGAAAAACTAAAAACTCCTAAAATAATTTCTTTTCTGTTTGTTGAGTCATACCAAGTAAAAGACCACGATGAAAATGTTGAGTGGCTCTCATTTGCATTATTGTTTAATCTAACAAAGAGCCCACTTTACCTTGCCTTCTCCTTTGAATAAAATGTTTGCAGATTCCAGCTTAGTCCATGGCACTATTGCACTATTATTATTTTCAAATCATTCGGTCGTGCAAGTGAAAGGCAATAATGACGATATTTGGTGAACTGGCTGTGGCAGGGAGAAACGGGTATGAACTCGACTTGTTCTGTTTTTGTAAATATGTTTAACCTAGTATCCATGATTCAGCATATTATGATCAAACATGTTTGCAATGACAATTAGAGATTATAGTTTCTCATTCCATGCTTAAGTAGCTAGGAGTGGATAATAATTTATCTTGGATGTCAACATTGCGTTAGAATGATTGTGATGTAGTATGATGATATGGTATCCTCCTCCGAATGTTTCAAGTGGCTTGACTTGGCACATGTTCATGCATGTAGTTGAATCAAATCAACATAGCCTCTATGATATTTATGTTCATGGTGTTCATATCCTACTCATGCTAGTATCCAATGTTCATTATGCATAATGCATGTTCATGACCGTTTTTGGTCTCTAGTTGGCCGGTTCCCAACCTATTTGCTAGCCTTCGCCTATACTAAGCGGAATTACTGCTTGTGCATCAAAATCCTAAACCCAAGTTATTCCAGATGAGTCCACCATATCTACCTATATTTGGTATTACCTTGCCGCTCTAAGTAAATTTGCATGTGCCACCTTTGAAAACATCAAATAAACATCCGTTTTTGTGTGCCTGGATTGTTCATAGAGCGACAGAAGGTAGTCGGTATCTTCCACGCTAGGAGGGTTATTCTCATGATGATTGTTTATTCACTCGTCCCTGCACGAGAGGGGCGGTAATAGGGATTCCCAGTCCCGAAATCAAATTGCAAATATTTAAACAAAACTCCCCCAGGACTGATGTTGGTATGGACGGTACCCGAGGATTCTGCTAGCTGTCGAGTGTGATTGTTGGTGGAAGGGGAGCAAACCTGTATTTTTATCACTTGGGAACCTCCACTAATGTATTTAGCATGGAATATATCGATAACTAATGGTCGCGAAGTAAATAGGAAGGGTGCATTTCCCAAAATTTCATTTGCCTCTGTTTAAAGAAAGCTGAGCTCTAGCACCGCTGCAAATCCCAACTTCCCTCTGCGAAGGGGTTATCTATTTAATTTTATGTTGAGTCATCACCTTCTCAAATAAGCGCTAGATTTTGAGAGCACTATTGTCATCCTCATGCATTGTATAGAGTTAATGTTGGATGTATCATGACTGTATCTTTTCTACCATGAATTACAATATTTCGTCGCTGGTTTAACTTTGGAGGTGCTCTGCATTTATGTTTTGCGGTCTCAGAAAGGGCTAGTGAGATACCATTGTTGTCATATTATATCGTGATTGTTTTGACAAGGTGTTGTCATTTGAGATATTTTATTATTGCTCGCTAGTTGATTATGTCATTGATATGAGTTAATATGATTTTTAAGAGTTATTGCTGATATGGTAAGTCATGATCTTTGTCCAAAACCTGGGTGCTACTTAAGCTTATTTATGTAAACAAGAAAAAAAGAGTTCGTAAAAGTTTTTCTTTTTCACTTTCAGTTTGTCAATTGAATTGCTTGAGGAAAAGCAATTGTTTAAGCTTGGGGGTGTTCATACATCTCCGCCGTATCTAATTTTCCTAACGCTTTTGCTCTTGTCTTGGAATCTAATTTGCATGATTTGAACTAAACTAACCCGGACTGACGCTGTATTCAGCAGAACTACGATGGTGTTGTTTTTGTGCAGAAATAAAAGTTCTCGGATTGGAATGAAACTTTTTGGAGAATTTTTATACAATAAAAGAAAAACACTAGAGCCAAGAACCACCGGAGGGGGGGCCTGGGTGAGCACAACCCATCAGGGCGCGCCCCCCTCAGGCACGCCGAGGTGGGTTGTGCCCACCTGGTGGCCCCGTAGACCCTGATTCCAACGCTATAAAATCCTATTTATCCAGAAAAAATCAGGGAGGAAGAATTATCTCATTTCGCGATACAAAGCCGCTTCCACCTCCGGTTCTTCATCGATCTTCGTCGTCACCAACCCTCCTTCATCACCAATTCCATGATGCTCCCCACTGGGAGTGAGTAATTCCTTCGTAGGCTCGCTGGCCGGTGATGCGCAATCGGTCCCACCGAGTTTGCTTGACCAACTCTCTGTTTGCTCATTACCAAAATCGGTCTCACTGAGTTTGTGTAATTGGTCAAACCGAGTTGAGGTTTTACCCTAACCCTAGCACATCGCTCCCACCGAGTTGATCATATCGGTCCCACTGAAAACTCTAACGTTCACATTTTGAACCAAATCGGTCTGACCGAGTTTCTCGATTCGGTCTCACCGAGTTTGGTAAATTGTGTGTAGCGACTAGATTTTGTGTGGGGGCTATATATACCCCTCCACCCATCCTTCATTCGTGGAGAGAGCCATCAGAACGGGCTTACACTTCTAACATTCATTTTCTGAGAGAGAACCACCTACTAATTTGTTGAGACCAAGCTATTCCAATCCAACCACAAGAATCTTGATCTCTAGCCTTCCCCAAGTTGCTTTTTACTCAAATCATCTTTCCACCAAATCCAAATCTGTGAGAGGGAGTTGAGTGTTGGGGAGACTATCATTTGAAGCACAAGAGCAAGGAGTTCATCATCAACACACCATCTATTACCTTTTGGAGAGTGGCATCTCCTAGATTGGTTAGGTGTCACTTGGGAGCCTCCGTCAAGATTGTGGAGTTGAACCAAGGAGTTTGTAAGGGCAAGGAGACCGCCTACTTCGTGAAGATCTACCCAAGTGAGGCAAGTCCTTCGTGGGCGATGGCCATGGTGGGATAGACAAGGTTGCTTCTTCGTGGACCCTTCGTGGGTGGAGCCCTCCATGGACTCGCGCAACCGTTACCCTTCGTGGGTTGAAGTCTCCATCAACGTGGATGTACGATAGCACCACCACTACAAAAAAAGACACATCCGTGACATTTTGGGCCAAACGAATTTTTTTTCTGTCATACATATGACACTTCTATCACGATAATTGTGACAAAACCCGGTATCATCATAGATGTGGTGGGCTCCTACTTCTATGACAAAAAATCATGACAGAAAATGGGCCTTTCTTCCTGGGCGGGCCGGAGACGCAGCTGCATGACATTCTTTGGGCCGTCCATGACGGAAAAAACCGTGGTAGAAGCGAGGGCGAGGAAAATTTCGGGGAGTTCCCGGTTACGGTGGGAGGTCGGGGGCCGAGCGATGCGCGTTTCTCTCGTACACGTACGCGCGTGTGTGCGAGGTGTTGGCTCTAACTGAACCCGAGCGAGGCGTTGGGCTCTAACTGAACCCGAGCGATTGCACTGCAGGCTACGCGTTACTGAACCCGAGCGATCGATCGATGGCTGTTAACTGAACCCGATCGAGCGATTCCTTCGCTACTGCTGCTAACTGAAGCCGATCGATGCTGCCTCTGG
>NC_057796.1:154146703-154148760 GCF_018294505.1 Triticum aestivum
CGGTACGCTACACCCCTCCCGATCAATGGGACCCCCGTTTCGGCCGTAGGAGGTCCGTTTCCTCCGTTTTGCGGTACGCCACACCCCTCCCGATCAACAGGACCCCATTCCGAACGTAGGAGGTCCGTTTCCTCCGTTGTGCGGTATGCCAGGCCTCGTTTCCATCGCATGTTCCGTTCAAGCCCTCCCGATGAACACGACCACGCATTCCGTCCCGACCCAGCCGGTTGGCTCCCACGCGTTCCGTTGCCTCCCGATGAACACGACGCATTCCATTACCTCCCCATGAACACGACGCATTCCGTTGCCTCCCCATGAACACGACGACGTTGTTTCTCCGTTCCGACCCAGCCATGTCAACGAGCCCTCACCGTACGTATGCGCGAGTAGGCGTTCGAGACCCCGCCCGTATGTACACATACGTGGCCGTATTTTCTTTCTTGCACCCTGGCCGTTGTACGTACGTGTACATGCTACGTGCGCGCCTCTACTACGACACGTGCGCGCCTCTACATCCACCAGTATATATGTACGTACACGTTCACGACCAGAATGACAACGCTACGTACACTTCGACCAGGTGGGTCCCGACTGTCAGGCACTTCCTTGCGTGCGAAGATGGAGCTGGTGGGTCCCAGCAGTCAGGGGGCGAATCGTTTTGTTTTTTGCCCGGATGCACTTCCTTGCGTGCGAAGGTGTAGATGGTGGGTCCCAGCAGTTAGGGGGGAAACGTTTTTTTCGCGAAATACGGTGGCCCGTCCGGTGGGTCCCCGCTGTCAGGTGGAGGAATAATTATTTTGTGCGTAATAAGGAGGCACTTCCTTGCTGCGGCCGTGGACCCAGCTGTCAGCGTCTCCACGCACAGTACTCTTCCGATGGAAGTCGGTCGTTGACCACATTGACCATGCCGCGCCGATAGCACCACGGCGATGGACGACGGCGAGGCCTAGGAAGGGGATGACACGGAGGCAGGGAAGACTCGGCAGTTGTTTCCCACGCGGAGGGGAGTACGACTGTACGAGGGTTTACTGGTTCGTGTGCCGTCGCCGGAGAATAACAGCAGGTGTGGGTGAGTAGAGGGATGGCTAGGCCAGCGATGGGAGTACGGTGGGGCAGTGAGGCCTGCGCGGTAGCACAGCCAGCCGCGGGGAGGAGGGAGCAGGCAGTCCTGCCGGCGCTTGTTCGAGTGACTGGAGCAGGAAGAGCAGAGATTGAAGAAGCGCGATGGCCGTTGGATGGACATCCAACAGTCAGTGCTTGTGCGTCATCCTTTTTTTTAGGAAAGCCTCAAATCTGTGGAAAACAGCATACAGCCCATCTGCCATTATTTCTAATAATTTACAGCCCATTTGCTAATTCTTAAGGTTTTTTTGGAGCCCATATTCTTTTTGTTAGCATTACAGCCCATATTGTGGCCACGGTTAAAAAATTATGCGAAATTTTGCATATTTCAGTGCGGTCCGAACTGTTTTTAATCCCGAAATTTCGACTCACATTCAAACTGATTTTAAAAATAAATGTATATCAATATAAAATCCAACAAATTCTCCACGCATAAAAATTAATGTAATTTAAAATCTTGAAATGAAAAAAAAAGATATTTGAAACTAATTGCCGGTTTGATGTGTTTTAAAAATGTACAGCCCATTTCTCATTACTGATGGGCCATTTTCTCGGCCAGCCGAATGAAAGCTCTCCTCGTCTTGAAAGATTTGCAGCCCAATAGGCCTGACAAAGCAACTTATTTGGCCAGCGGTGGGAATAGTAGGGGGTGGTGAGGCCTCTGCGGCAGCACAGCCGGCCACGGGAGGCAGGAGCATGCGGCACGACCGGCGCTGCTTTGGGCGGCTGGAGCAAGAAGACCAGAGGTTGAAGAAGCACTACGGACGTTGGATGGACATCGTACCGTCACTGGAGCTAGAATCGTTCATATTGACTAAGTTGACAAAGCCCTTCGTCCCCGTCAACTTAGTAGGCCCACAAGTCAGCCTCCCACCAAGGTGGGTCCCAGCTAGCCGGGCGAGTATTCATTTTTTTGTGCGTAATAAGGAGGCACT